>NC_056739.1:766639171-766694171 GCF_019279795.1 Protopterus annectens | reverse complement strand
TAAATAGGTAAGGGTTCTAATCTCAGTCCTGGCAAATGTAAGTGTGTGTGTGTGTGTGTGTGTGTGTGTGTGTGTGTGTGTGTGTGTGTGTGTGTGTGTGTGTGTGTGTGTGTGTGTGTGTGTGTGTGTGTGTGTGTGAGTTTGTTTATAGGTGAAACAGGTTTTAGGCCATTCCGATGCAGTACACTTCCCAATGTCCCACTTTAGCAGTCCTGCTATCATTCCCCTTAGAAGTACCTTTGCACAGCCCCAGCCCTATAACCTCTGTGGTGTGTGCAATAAGTACATAACAGTATAATACAAATAACTAGAGAGGTAGGGGTTTCCTTCTCAGTTCTGGCAAAGGTGTGTACAAGTGTGTGTAAGTGCGTATGTTTATAGGATGACACATTTTGAGGACTTCCCCACCCACAACACTTCCCAATGCCCTACTTTAGCAGTCCTACTGATGTCATTCACCTTAGAAGTCGTCAGCTCTGTGTGATAACTGCATAACACTGTAATGCAAATAACTAGATAGGCCAATGTTCTATTCCCAGTTATGGCAAATGTGTAAGTGTGTATGTTTGTAGACTGAAGTATTTTGAGGACTTTCCCACGCAGTACACATCCCAGTGCCCTACTTTAGTAGTCCTGCTGATGTCATTCACCTTAAAAGTACCTTTATGCACTTGTGAACCCTGTAAACTCTGTTGCACTTGTGATAACTGCGTACCACTATAGTACAAATAACTAGATAGGCAGGGGTTCTATTTCCAGTTCTAACAAATGTGTTTATGTATGTTTGCAAGCTGAAACATTTTGAGGACTTTCCCACCCAGTAGCCATCCCATTTACCTACTGTAGCATTCCTACTGATGTCATTCACCTTAGAAGTACCATTGTGCACTTGCCAGCCCTGTAGTCTCTATAGTGCTTGTGATACCTGCTTAACACTATAGTGTAAATAATGAGATAAGCAGGGGTTCTATTCCCAGTGGCGGCAAGTGTGTGTGTGTGTGTGTGTGTGTGTGTGTGTGTGTGTGTGTGTGTGTGTGTGTGTGTGTGTGTGTAAGTGTGTATATTTGTAGGCTGAAGTATGTTGAGGACATTTCCACGCACTACACATTCAAGGTCCTACTTTACCAGTCCTGCTGATGTCATTCACCTTAGACGTACCTTTGTGCAGTTGTCAACCCTGTAAGCTCTGTAGTGTGTGCAATAACTGTGCAACACTATAGTACAATTAATGAGATGGACAGGGGTTCTATTCTCATATCTGGCACATGTGTGTGTATAAGTGTATGTGCAAGAGTGTGTATGTCTGTAAGATGATGTATTTTGAGGACTTTCTCATGGAGTACACATCCCAGTGCCCTACCTTAGCAGTCCTGCTGATGTCATTCACCTTTGAAGTACCTTTGTGCACTTGTCAATCCTGTAAGCTTTGTAGTGCATGCTATAACTGCCTAACATTATAGTACAAAGAACTAGATGGGTAGGGGTTCTATTCTCAGATCTGGCAAATGTGTGTGTGTGCGTGTGTGCGTGTGTGCGTGTGTGCGTGTGTGTGTGTGTGTGTGTGTGTGTGTGTGTGTGTGTGTGTGTGTGTGTGTGTATGTGTGTGTGTATGTATAAGTGTATGTACAAGAGTTTGGAAGTGTGTATGTTTATAGGACAAAGTATTTTGAGAACTTTCTGACCCGCAACACTTCCCAGTGCCCTACTTTAGCAGTCCTGCTGATGTCATTGCTCTTAGAAGTACCTCTGGACAGCATTCATCCCTATAAGCTCTGTGGCACGTGTAATAACTAACAGTATAGTACAGATCTTGATGTAATCACTTTAAACATACCTTGCAACACTGTTAAATCCTATAAGCTCTGTGGCATGTGTGATAACTGCGTAACACTGTAGTACACATAACAAGATTGGAAAGAGTTCTAAACTCAACACTGTAGTAAACAATCAGATAGGTAGGGTTCTAAACTCAATCCTGGCGAGTGTGTGTGTGTGTGTGTGTGTGTGTGTGTGTGTGTGTGTGTGTGTGTGTGTGTGTGTGTGTGTGTGTGTGTGTGTGTGTGTGTGTGTGTGTTTGTGAGAGAGAGAGAGACATAGAGAGACAATTTTGAGGTGTGTACCGCCCAGTACACATCCCATTGCCCATCTTTACAAGGCTTGCTGATGTCATTCACCTTAGATGTGCCTGTATACAATTGTGAGCCCTCTAAGCTCATAGGTAGGGGTTCTAATCTCAATATCGACAACTATAGTAGTGTGTGTGTGTGTGTGTGTGTGTGTGTGTGTGTGTGTGTGTGTGTGTGTGTGTGTGTGTGTGTGAAGCATATCCCCTGTGGCTGTTGTGTGTGTGTAGGTTATAACATTTTAAGGCCTGTTGACCCCCTACTCATGACATTACTTTAAAGACCCTGTTAATGGCATCTGGCCTGCATACAAGAACATGGAGAGCTAAACCCCATACAAACCAGTAAAACCACCGCAAGTTCTACTTTTATCAACAGACTGTGAGCAGTGTAGGTCTATTATAATCTTCTCTCTGTGATACTCCTACTGATTCTTCTGTGTGACACTACTGGACCCCCCCCCCCTTTTCCTCCCATTTACTGTAACAAATATATATATTTTCCAAAGCTTTGCGTTTATTTTATATTCTTATATTTTATTGATCATGTATATCACATTTCTTTTATATTCTTATATTTATATTCTACTTCCTTGATGTTCTACTAAATCTGCTTTTGAATTCACACAGGCAAACAGACACCTTTAGGTACTGACCTGGGCTAGCTGGTTGATTGTTTTCCTCTTCTCACAGCTTTTTCCAAGTCCTGGTCCATAGCCTCCTCCCCTTTTCTTGTTCTAACATAATTCTAGTGTTATTTTTCCTAGCCCTGTCAAACCTGTTTTCTCACAGCTTGCTCCAAGCCCTGGCTATTAGCCCCCCCTTCACTCGGTCTCCTAACATAATATTACTGTAAGCTTCCCTGCCCTGTAAATCCTGTCTATTCCCTCCCTCTTTGTCTTGAGAGTTTACTTGTTCCTCCCTGAGCTGCGGTGCCATCTTTAAATACTAACTCTGCCTGACTATACTCTGTTTCTATCTGCTCAAGGGCATCCCTCATTAGGGTGCACTTACTGCATGTCCCTTTCTAAAACTCCTGTCATAACTACATTATTTTCTTACTTCTCAAGTGAACTGCAGCTGCCTATTGATGCATAAATAATAAAAACAAACAGAAAGGTAACATTTAAACCAAAATGATATGCTGCCCTGTTTCTGTAGTTGCTAACCTTCTCACTGATTGTTTTCTGTTTGGCGAATGCTGCTCCTCCTGGAAGGTGTATCCTGCTCCATTCTCCATTTGGGTTCACTCCCCTACCCTACCCTGCCCCCAAATCTCACCCACTACATGTACTTTTATACATCCCTTGACTCCTCCCCACCCAACATCTCTCCAATCACAACACACCCAACCCAAACTCCACCCACCTGCAGATCTATATCACCCCAAACATCCACCCCTCCTACAATGCTCTACATAACATCTCTCTTTATAACCCCATTTGCCCTACTAATCTCTCTTTCTTCTCTTACTGATCTCACACTTTTTCCCAATCCTTGTCATAACTCTCACACACACTCCACTACATCTTACCATCAGCCTTACTTCCCATCCTACTCATCCATCTCACATGAACTCTTTACCTCTAACACAATCTATTTCTTCAAACCAAAACTGCTGCCAACCCCCCCTGTATTCCCCTCTTAAATGTGGTACCAGAAAATCACTACTGTCACACAACCTAAGCTGCCCTTGCCCAACACACTACCTCACTCTTCTACTCCACCACATCTCTCTCTCACAAGCTGGTGACATCCACCCCAACCCTGGACCCATCTCTAACATCATTCTCACCAAACCCTCCACTCAACCCGCAAACTCAAAGTCCATTCACCTTACAAAACTTAATGCACAAAGCCTAAAAATAAAATCCCTAACCTCCATGCCTGGCTCTCCCATAACCACCCTGACATTACTGCCATTTCTGAAACCTGGCTGAAAACCTAAATAAAAGATAGTGAAATCCTATTACCAGGTTTTGAAATCATTTGCAGCGACAGAGCCCACAACAAATGAGGTGGAGTAGCAATAATCTACCCCACCTCCCATACCATAACTCCCTACTTCAATAAAATACCAACCTTTGCCACTGCTGAAATTATAATAGGTTTACTAAAAATAAACAACCACAAGTTCATATGTATCACTGCCGTCTATATTCCCCCTGGTGATAATATCAAAACTCTTGAAAACATCCTGCCCTGGTTCTCCTCCAATATAAAAAAAAAATGAAACCTATATACTTGGTGATACCAGCATCGACTGGAATACTATTAACTCTGAAACCCTGTCCCACACACTGAATCTGTACAACTTCTCCCAACTAAGACAATCTCCAACCAGAGCAAATAATGATGGTACCTCTAGTACAATCATTGACTGGATCCTAACAACTCACCCAAACCTTATCACCAAAGCTGGAACATTACCTGATCCTCTTAGTGATCACCTACCAGCCTTCGTCGACTGTCTCCCATCTCCACTGCATAAACAACACCACTACATCCAAACCTGCAATCTCTCCTCTTTCAACCCTCTAACTTTCTCCAAATGCTTCAAGCATACTGACTGGTCCCCTCTAAAAACCCTTCCTCTAGATGATGCTGTTTCCTACTTTAACCACTCATTCCTAACCCTTCTCAATCAGCAAGCCCCCTCCTCAAACCAAATGCATCAAAACCAATCTCTGCCCATAGTTATTGAAAGATACTAAACTAGCCTTGCATCAAAGGGACAAAAAATGGAAACAATATGAAAAGCATAAAAACACTAACACCCTCCTAGAGTATAAGCAACTACGAAACTCCACAAAAAAATAATAATTAAAGACCGCAAAGCACACTACTCCATACTCCAGTCCTTGCACTCAACAAATACCAAAAACTTCTAGAACTCCATCTCATCCATGCTGCATCCTGACAACAAAAAAAACCCCTGCTCAGACCCCAACCTTTCCAACCTTGAAACAGTCAGCCAGTTCAACTCATTCTTCATAGACTGCATAGCTAAACTATCAGCTTCCTTCCCACAACCCTCCTCTACCACCCCCTGCCCCAACCACCACACCAGTCATCAACCTTCCTCCACATCCTTCTGCCGCAAGCCCATCCCCACAAGCACTATAAAAAGATTTCTCTTCAAACTCAAACTCTGTCACAATGCAGCCAACAACCTTCCACCCACCTTCCTCAATCTGCAGACATCATTGAATATCCCATTTCTATTCTTATAAATAGATCCATACAAGAATCATACATCCCTTCTATCTGGTGCCATGCTTACATTATCCCCCTCCACAAAGGTGACAAAAATGCTGATATGGCCAACTTCAGGCCTATTGCCATCCTTACCCCTCTTTCTAAAATTCTAGAGAAAACAATACAAGCACAACTCGTGGCACACCTAACACTAAACAATCTCCTCTTCCCTACCCAACATGGCTTCCGCCCTGGCCACTGCACCATGACTGCCCTTCTTTCCTTTCTTGAAACCATAAACCTCGAACGTGACTCAGGCAAGTTTGTATCCACACTATTCCTAAATCTGTCAAAGGCCTTTGACACCATCTCACACACCCTACTTACATCCCAACTCTCCACCCTACACCTCTCTCCCATGACCATTGCCTGGTTTTCCATCTGCTTGTCCAACCGCCAACAGGCTGTCCACTGGAAAACTTCAACCTCCCCCTTCCTTCCCACAACCACAGGTGTCCCACAAGGTTCTGTTCTTGGCCCACTTCTCTTCAACCTATTAATTAACAACTTTCACCAATCCATCCCTGACTCATATATCATCCAATATGCAGATGACTCAACAATCATCAGCTCAGCCTTCACCCCCTCTGAGCTCCTAGCAAAAACCCAACTAGCCTTTTCCAAAACAGAAACCTGGATGCAGTCTAACCATCTGGCACTAAATGCAAATAAAACCAAACTAATGTTTTTTTTCCCCTACCAAAAACTCTATTGAAAAATCCACATTCACCATACTGAGCCAAAACAACACCTTCCTTGAAACTATTCCCACCACCAAGCTTCTTGGCATCATTATTGATGAAGGACTACAATTTGACATCCACATTCACTCCACATTCAAGAAAATCCACCAGAAGTTAGATCTCCTCTACAGGCATAACCACTTCCTAAGCCTCTCTACCCATCAAACTTTTGCATCCACCTTCCTACTCCAATCCCTTATTTTTGGTGCCCCTCTTTTCACCAATCCCCATCTTGGCCTTCAGTCCAAACTTGAATCCTGCTACCACAAGATCTCCAAATTTGCAACAAATTCAAAAAACTCATCCCACCACTGCCACTCCCTCCTCACCCTCAACTGGCTTGAGCTACCCAACGACCTCAGTTACCTACAACTCACCACTGCCCACAAGCTCATCTTTAAACCTGCCAACTGTCCAGCTCTTGCTACTTCCTTAAAGCCTTACATTCCCAACCACTCACTCAGATTCAAAAAAACTAAATCTCCTTCAGCTCCACAAACCTGCACGACCTCCTGTTTATCTACTGCTGTCCCACTCCTTAGCTAAATAGTGGAACTCTCTCCCTACATACCTATGCAACCTACCTAACCATACAAATTTCAAATCTCAGCTACTCTCTCATCTTTCTTTCAAATGGGAATGCCCTTGCCATGCTCCAACTTAAACCCCTCCCCCTCATTCCACCTTGCACTGACTCATCCAACTACCTCTACTATTACTTCATCCCACCCAAAACAATCCCTCTCCGATTAAACATTAATTTTCTATCTAATATCTATTGCACTTTACTCTCCACTCTCAAACATACTATTACCCTCTCCATGCATAATATTTTCCTAACATACTTAAGGCTAGCAGCTATATATTTTGAAATGTTAAACCTACAACTGAGTTTATAACAAAAGTATTGTGACAAGTCAATTGCAAATATCACAGAGCTTATCTGCAAATGTTTAATTAGCTGTATGAACTATGTCCTTTTGCAACATGTGAAATGTAACTTGCAATTATTGTGGAGCTTTTCTCCCTGGGCCTCTACTGAAAATGGGCTCCTCTTGGCCCAGTGGACTTCTCTGGTCATCAAACATAAATAAATAAATAAAAATCTGCCTCACATGCACCACGTAACACTATACAGTTCATACCAGTCATCTGTAGAGATGTACATGGGATATCCACATGTTTGCAAACTATATGTGGTCTGTGTCCCCTGACAATGAGCATTCCTGTGATATCATTGACAAATATGTCCCAGTTACCATATTGGCACAAATGCCAGCATCAGACATCATACCTGATTAACATATAATGCTGATACAAAGTCTGTCACTGTATTACTTATGGAGGTTTGCAGGAGAAGTAGATGAGACCAATCACTATGTCTGGTGGGTTATCCCACCATCCATGAAGGCATTCGCAAGATTACCTGTTGTAAGAGGTTTTGTGTTATGTTCCAGGCATATTATCTATGTGGAGCATGTCATGTGTACGCAGCACTATAGTATATACAAGTGGATACATAGGGTTACTAATATGTCTATTGGCAATCATGTATGTATTTCTGTATGCACAGACCTTGTTGCTGTCTTCAGTGTGTGCATGTGATGGCTATACCATTTTGTATGTCTCTTTCACCCTGTAAACTCCTCCATTGCCAACCTAGTGTCATCCCATACAGATGTCATCCACCGTACAAGCACAATTACACAGTTTCTAACAGCAAGCCATTGAGGTGCAATGGTCGTATCACTGTGTATTGTACATTAATAGATGGATAGGTCATCTACTCAGATAAGTGTCACCTCCATGTGTATGTGTGTCTCAATTCTTGTCCCCATACAGCATTGTGCATGTGTGTGTGTCAGATGACTCTAACATGTTAAGGGTCTCTGAACCCACCAGTGGCAATCCTAACAGCCTCTGCAATTGTCACCCACTTCAATAGTAGTGGCAAACACTGCCACAATACAGTACTGCTGTGCTATCTGTATTATGTATCTAGCACTATCATTCATAAGATTGTGCAGATAGGGCTGTGCTCAGCCCTTCACCAGCTGCCCCATGTATGGGACTATGACTCTGTTTGCACTACCAGCAGGAGAGGCCAGATATGCATATGAGATGGCAGACACACATGCTGGTGATTGTCAGGTTAGACTAACACAGGCTGACCTATGTCAGGAATACATACCCCAAACCTGTCATACACAGTACCAGGCATACCCTCATCAAATGCATGACAGTCGAGTGGATGTGACAGAAATGGCAAGGGCAACATGTGCTGATAGCTAAATCTGTTGCAGTTGAAATAATGGCTAAGCTTGCGAGGGACCTAGTGCCAGTACTCTGGTATCCTCCTCTGTATGTGTGAGCCTGCGTTCCTACAGAACACCCAGGTGACATGTATGAGGGTAATGCTACTCAGTGCTAGAACTTTAATCCACAAAATGCACTTACTCAAGGCACTTCTTAAAATGGGAACATCAATATCTGTGCAGTGACAGAGACCTGGTTCAAAGCTCCAGAGAGCACCCCTGCATTACCAGGCTATAATTCATACCACACTTTTTGGCCACCGAACCCAGAACAAAGCACTAAAGGTGGAGGCAAGTCCATATTCATTAAGGATATCCACACCTCCAGGCTAGTTGAACAGCATAATGCATCCAAGATTATCCAAGTGCAACTAACTCTGGGCAAGACCGCAATCCAATTTGTAGCTTGCTACAGGCCCCCCACCATGCCCTAGGATTCCCACTCCTCATTTTGTGATACACTGGAGAGTATTAGGGTACAACCTAACACCCTAATAATGGGTGATTTCAACTACCCAATCATTAACTGGGAAAACTACTCATGTACCAACTCTTTTGCTCAAAGTTTTCTGGAATTCATAAATTCCAACGCCTTGGATCAACTTATTCACACCCCCACCAGGGGAAGTAATATCCTAGATCTGGTCATTACCAACATGGGCAACCAGTGTTCCACACCAGAGGTTAATTTAATTCCTCGTTGGTCAGATCCAACCACAAGCTAATCACCATAGACATCCACTTCCCGCCCCCACCCCCAATTAAGGAAACCACCGTAAAAAACTTCTCCAAAGCCAACTTCACACTTCTTAAGACAGAAGTGGCAAACTTAATGACACCCACGCAGACAGGCAATAGAGTTACGACAGCTGAATCCTACACAAATGCACTTTATAAGCACTTACATGAATGCATGGTTCATGCTATCCCTAATAGAACCAAGATGCTATCCTCCAAAAAAAGGAAGCCGATCTGGTGGTCCTCTGCCATAAACAAACTCTACAACAGAAGAAAGAAACTGTTGCAAAAACGTGGAAAATCCCATGACTGGATGAACGCCCTGGTCAACCTCAGTAAGAAGCTGAGATCCCTCATAAAATTCTCCAAAGCTAGTTACGAAAACAAAATTGCCACTGACTCTAAAGGCAACCACAAAGCATTCTATAGCTATGTCAAGAATCTCAGTGGCAACACTCAGATCTGCTCTGAGTTACAGAACAATGGCACTAAATATACAGAACCAACTGATATTGCCATCATCCTGGCAGATAGGTTCAGTGCTAACTTTACCCCCTCTCACCCCCTAGAGGGCCCATCTCTATACCAGAAGAATGCAAAGTTCCTGTAATCATGGCTGCACAGGTAAAAAAACACACTCTCCAAAGCCAAGAACACAGCATCTATGGGACCTGACAATATCCCAGGCTGCGTTCTACATGAACTACAGAGTGAACTGGCACCCTATTTAAGTACCATGTTCAATCATAGCCTCACCTCAGGCTTTGTGCCCACTGAATGGCGCACCACAATGGTTATCACACTCCACAAAGGGGGAGCCATGACGGACCCCGGGAACTACCGTCCCATTAGCCTGACAGGCCTGGTCTGCAAGGCCATGGAACTCATAAACAAAGACATTGGTAATCTCCAAACTCTGGACCCTGCCCAGTTCGGATTTGTAAAAGGCAGATCATGTCTCCTAAACTGGATTGACTTCTTTGAAGCAGTTCCCAAAGCCATAGATGAGGGTAAGGTGGTTTACACAGCTTATCTAGATTTCGTCAAGGCTTTCAACACCATCCCCCACTCTGGAATTATAGATAAGCTCACTAAACTAGGTATAAATCCTTATGTCACAAGATGGGTTGCCAACTGGCTCACTGACAGAACCCACACTGTGAAAGTAGCAGACTCCAAATCCAACTTCAGACCAGTGACAAGTGGAGTACCACAGGATTCAGTCCTGGGTCCTCTCCTGTTTGGTATCTACTTCTCTGAAGTACAGGCTAACACAGAAGGTCTTTGGCTAGCAAAGTTTGCAGATGACTGCAAACTAGGAGCCATAATCGAAACTCCTAACGATGTGGACATCCTACAAAAGGGCATCACTGAGACAGATGCCTGGTGTCAAAGCCATGGCCTGAAGCTCAATGCCAAAAAGTGTATTGTCATCACCTTTGGTAAAAACTCTGTACCCATGAACTATCACATAGCTGGCAGTCTACTTAATGCCAAAAATGTGATAAGAGACCTTGGGACACAGGTGGACAGTAGTCTCTCCTTTGATAATCACATCACCACAGTGGTCAGGAAATCCTTCTAAGTGGCTGACCTCATCACAAAAGGTTTCTCATACAGAAAAAAAAAGAGGTAATTGTTCCCCTCTACTCATCACTCATTAAACCCATTATAGAGAACAATGCTTCTTTTGGTATGTACCTTACAAGACATCTACAACAACTGGAAAAGCCACAGAAATACCTCACAAAGAGGATTACTGGCCTCAAAAAGATGCCCTACGCAGACCGTCTCAAAAAACTCTAGCTTTACTCCATCGCATATCGCCTACTCAGAGGCAATCTCTGCCTAACATACAAAGCTATGTCAAACCCAGAGCTGTTGGACATGCTCCACTTAAAGAAATCCCAATCCCTCCGAGCTATACGCTCTAGGGACCTAAACCTTATCACCGCAATAAACAGAACATGCTGGAGGGATAGATTCTTGTCCCAAAGACTTCCCATACTTTGCAACAGACTACCTATCTATGTCAAACAGAGCTCCTCATTAGCACTCTTCATGAAAAATCTCGATGACTGTATGGGAGATAGGAAATTCACCCCGGGGATCACTTCTGTGGCTCTGCTCAAAAGGGGGACAGGAAAATAATTTTCTTGGGTGGCGAAAGCCAGGGTACATTTTTGGCTAGGCTTATATAGGCCCTAGGGCCAGTAGCCTAGTACCCTCCTATAAATCTATGAACATATGAAGGCTAGGTGGCTGTGTTAAGGGTATGTATGCAAGGTCACACTGTCTGCCACAGTTGCCCCTCACACACTGTTGCATATAAACACACCTGGTAAACATGTACATATACAGCTGTATCTTGGCTATGAAAGGGTCAGTGTGATACCACCCTGCCTTACTCATCATTGCTACTGTCAGCAAGCATGCAACCTGCAGACACACAGAAACCTGGAACACAAACAGAATACAATACATGACACTACAGTCAGTCAGCAGTACTAACAGCAATAGTGCATCATGGCTAGCAAGGTACATACACCTCAATGTGCACCCATAACTGCTGCCAGCAGACAGCACCTTACACAGCATGACATTGCTACACTGCACTATAGTCACCCTGTGCATCAGACCCATATGAGCATGTCTGTGCATCGATGGTATGGATAACAGGGTTGTGGCACAAGTATCATCACATGCATAGGGTGTGGTGTTGGATTGCCAGAGGCCTAAGCTGGGCCATATGGCTGGCAGCATGTGTGTGTGTGTGTGTGTGTGTGTGTGTGTGTGTGTGTGTGTGTGTGTGTGTGTGTGTGTGTGTGTGTGTGTGTGCATCTGTGTGTGTGTGTGTGTGTGTGTGTGTGTGTGTGTGTGTGTGTGTGTGCATGTGTGCATCTGTGTGTGTATGTGTGTGTGTGTGTGTGTGTGTGTGTGTGTGTGTGTGTGTGTGTGTGTGTGTGTGTGCATCTGTGTGTGTGTGTGTGTGTGTGTGTGTGTGCATCTGTGTGTGTGTGTGTGTGTGTGTGTGTGTGTGTGTGTGTGTGTGTGCATCTGTGTGTGTGTGTGTGTGTGTGTGTGTGTGTGTGCATCTGTGTGTGTGTGTGTGTGTGTGTGTGTGTGTGTGTGTGTGTGTGTGTGTGTGTGTGTGTGTGTATCTGAAGGGGTGATGTTTAACTGGGCTGTGCAGAGGACCTGTGTGTGTCGGGTTGTGACTGACCTGTGATAGGGATATGTGAATTTTTGTCTGTAAACCATCAAGCGATGTGGATGCCTGACACAGGGCTATATTGGTCAGCCATGGCCTGTACATGGCAGGTTGTACGGTTCACCATCTCCCAACAGGGATGCAGTAACTGGTTCTGCCAGGAGTATCACTGGCACTGCTAGGCCCAAGGACAGACTGCTGTCTGCTGGATCCCTGATGCAACTGGCCAGGACAATGTGCCTGTGGCTGGCTCCAGTGTGGTGTGGACAGCACCCTTCTCTTTTGATAGTGCTGTTGGTACTGCCACTATGGGACTGTGAATGTGCACTGCTACGTGGGCTCAGAGCTGATCATGTTGCTGATCTATGTACACCTGGCTGATGCCATACTCCCACCACATGCTCAAGCACAGACATTGCACTGTTGAGCAGTGACAATGTCTCACCCCACTGTCTATCTATGACATCAGCAAGATGATGTATGGCATCACAAATGCCGTGGAGGTCATCACGCATGGCATGGAGCTCTGCAGTCATTACCCTGATCATCTGTCTTGTGTTGCAGTCATGCATCTATGACGGACCATAACATGTTCTGGTGACACCTGCTGTGGCACGTTTGACATAGGATTGATGGGCAGCAGTCTTCTGTCGAGCACCCCTGTCCATCTGCCTGTGTGTGACCTTTCTGCTCTCTGTCTATAGATGGTGTCTACACTCACACTTACCATACTCAACACATGACCCTGTTCAATGCCACCACCCTTACTCTGTCCATTATCCATGGCTGCTGGGGACTGGGTATGTGTGGGCATACTGACTGTGTGCGAGGACATGGTGGGTGAAAGTGGGATACCAAAGAGCGGCATGGAATCAGGCAACAATAACCCCAACTGTGCCTCACTATGACCACCATCATCATGGGAGTCTGCTAAGACACTGAGATCAGGTTGTGAAGGGGTGGGACACTACACCCTGTGTTTACCTGCAAGGGGAAGAAAACATATGTAAATTAATACCCTGCAGTAGGGATGTTTGCTGATCTACACACACACACACACACACACACACACACACACACACACACACACACACACACACACACACACACACACACTCCTGGTACAGTCTGAAACAGCTGTGACACCTATGGCCCCTTCAGGGCAGACCTTACAATAGTTCTGCCTGCCACAATCCATCTTTCACTGGTACTGTAAGGCCCACAACGAAGGATGACATATCATACTGTGTTATGGGCCTAGTAGCAGAATGGCAATTGTGGCCAAGACCAAGGCTATTGGAGTGAGCTATACAGTGTCACCAAGTGCATATGCATGAACTGTAAGAACTGACTTACTGCTATACAGACCACACACAATGACAAGGTGTAACGATATGTGATGATAACTGATGAAGGGACAAGACTACATACTATCACTGCAGTACATACACAGTTCAGACTCACAGGGATTCATTTCAGACATCATAGCAGGACAGTCTGCAATACATACAGGAAACATGTAAAGTGCTAGGTGCATAGCCTCATAAGATGATACCAGGCTATTGGCCCTGATGCCCTCATAAGCCTGGCCCAGACTTTCCCCCATCTCCCTTCCAAGCCAGCACCTGTGTCCCCTGTCCAGCTGGGACACACACAGGATCCCAGGGGTGTCCCATCCATTTCCCATACAGTGGTCCAGCTTCTTCTTCAAGAGGGCTATAAATGCACTCTGCTAGATATGGGGAGGGAGTGTATTTTACAGGCAGTGTATTGTGTCGGACACTACACTATCCCGCTAACAAGTCCTATACATGTCACAGAGCAGATTAGGGCCTTGTGTGCATGATATGTGAGTGGGATTTGTCTTACAGATATGTAGAAATGCTGGTTTGGAAATGACCTTGTATGCCAGACAGAGGTCACCTATAATCAGTCTGTATGAGACTGAGTACAGGGACAGGGCCTTCAGCCTACCTGTATTGGATAGGTGTCACGTACCCTGGATTTGCCTGGTCAGGAACCTCTGTGGTCTTTGCAACTGCTGCATTTACTTGGCAAGGTACATATCAAAGTAGCCACTGTACTTGTCAATGCATCTGATAAGGGTGGTGTACAGGGATGTTGTGGCCTCCTGGTTCCTGTATGACATACCCGTATTTGTGAGGTGGACTATGTAGGTGGCCTTCTGTACAATGGTGCTCACATGGTGGGAAACTGTCAGGTTGCTATCGACCTTGGTGCACAAGTCACCTCACACCTAATTGCAAGCTGAGTACAGTATTACTGTCATAATTAGTGTGGATGACATCTGCCGCAGGAGGGAGAATGATCCCTCTCCTGGCATTCAGTTTGTGCAAATGCTTTTTGCACCAGTCATTAATTGGGTGAGGGCCTCTTGGGGGATGCTCACATCAGTAGGGGAATGTAAGACAGTGTCTATCTTGCAAGCATCTCTACACCTGGTCAGCCACAGACCACTTCTTTTTTCCTATACCTTAGATATGTATATCTCAAACAGTAGAGGCCCCAGACCGATCCTTGGAGTACACTGCTTTGGAAGACTCTACTTCTAGAGGTGGGTTCCACTACTCTGACAGAGTGGATACTATCATTAGGCCAGTTAGATTCCTATCTGGTAACATATAGGTTGATGCCTACCTGTGTAGACGTATGTATCCTGGCCACCTGGGGATTATTGTGAGAGAATTGGGCTAGATGAAGGAGGGCATTGTTCACCATCTTCCCCTTGTCTCTGTGTTTGTTGACCACTTCATAGAGGCTGACCAGATTTAGCAGGCCTGCTCTCCCTTTGACAATACTACACTGTGTGGTCTCAGGCATTTTGAGGCTGCCGATATCCTTGTTCATAAAGTCCTTGATACTGCTTTCCATGCTGTTGCAGAGCAGGCTAGTTAGGCTGATGTGCATATGATTGGATGACTTGGTGGATTGCTCCGCCTTTGTATATAGGGATGACAGTGACTGTCCTCTGTGTAGATAGGATGACACCAGTGCTCAGGCTTTGGTTATCTACTGTGTGTAATGGATCTGAGAGCCCATGCCTGCGTTCATGTGTGATGCAGCCGGGGATGATATCAGACCTGTGGAGACTTCTCTGTGTTGCCTTTGAGAAGGCATTACGGACCTGATTCCTGATGATGAGGGGAGGAGGCAGGTGCTGTGCATGCACATGTGTATCGATGGGGAGACAGGGGAGTGATGTTTACACTTCACTTGTCTGCAGCTGGTCGCCTATATCTATGCAGTATTTGCATCTGGTGTTATTGACCACCATTACAGAGCAGATCTATGAGTTCCCTCTGGGATTGCAGACACGTGTTGAAGGCCTAGTGATTGATCTTGGTGGATGTGTCCAATTTGCACTCAAAGATAGACTCAAGATGATTCATCAGTGACCTTACTTGTTTGTGCAGACCGAGGTGACATTGCTTCCAATAAGGCATCTGATCCTTCTTGGCCCTGTTCTGCAATTATTTCTACCTATTATGGTATTTGTGTATTGCTGCTGTCCACCACAGAAGTTTACCCTACCTTGAGGGAGATGATGTTGTCCTGTCAGGTATTGCTGAATCCATACAGCTATGTAGGTGCCCACATAGTATTGTGGTATGGGCTTGGGCACTACTGCGAGTTCCAGCTGATGGGACATTGGCTGTAAAGCTACTTCCATCTCCTCTGAGGAGATTTATAGTCAGCTGTGTAAAGTTCATTTTGTTTGACCCTGATAAGGGGGGGGGGGAGATGTTGACCTAAACAGTGATGGCTCTGTGGTCAGATCTTACTGAAGAGGATAATACTGTAGGAGTGCTGCAGTGGCTACCCATGTTGGTTAGGACCCTGTACTGAATATTTCAACTTGTCGTAGATGTGCTGACCAACTGATCCACTGCATTTTCATTGACAAAGCAGAGGGATTTCTGTGTGTTCATGTTCAGGTGGCATAGGTCATGCACACTACAGTTGTGTAGTTGAAGTCACCCAGGAGCAGGGTAGAGGATTGAATCCTAACAGATTCCAGCAAGTCCGAATAGGTGTGGTAGGTATCCATAGTCATGGCTTGAGGATTGTAGCTAGCTATGATTTGAGTAGGTGTTTTGTCAACTGTTAACTGCACTTGGGATGTCTCCCATGTGTCATACTGTTTGGCCAGCCTGGATGTGTGTCTGTGTATGATAATGTTCAACATTCCACCTCCTGTGTCTTTACAGCCCTCCATTTGGGGTCTAAACATATGATGGGATGAGTAACCTGGCAAGGTTAGTGTGCTCTCCACAGCTACAAAGCAGGTGTCAGTGACTGCGCAAATTCTGGGCATCCTACAGGACAAGGTACACTTGCATTCACATGGGTTTCATACTAAGACACCTAGCTGCTGTTAGAGCAAGACATCTGCAGAGAGGCACACATCACTGGTGGGCAAAGGCTGGAAAATAATGTCACTTTATGAATCTAGCTGAAACACACTAATTTGCCAGCAAAGACAGTGTCAGATTTACTGGTCTATTTTGCAGGATATGACATCTGACAATCAAATGCATACTATTGTGTTATGACTTCAGTCTTTCATGGGTTGCCAGTGATACAATACACAACTGTATGAGGCATTGACTACAAAGATGAGGCAGATGTGGTCAGTCTGCAAAACTCTGGACAGTTGTCAGGTATGGGCTCAGTATATAACATACAGTTCAAAACACACTTCTGCACCTGTTGTGTACTATGCACATACCCTATATAAGTCTCTTATATTTGTAAGACAAGCATATGTATCATAGTAGCATTCACAGGTGACAAATGAATACTTACAACATCCCAGGTAGCTGGCCTAGCAGTGTCACACTCAGTATTGGAAAACAGACACTCCAACAGTAGTTATTCATGAACTGACCTTTGCTGGGGTTACTCAGGGGCCAGAGATGTAATCCATGTCAGTGCAGACAGGGTAAGCAGGAATGGCCATGGGTGCCAGACAGCAGATTGTGAGTCCAACAGGTCTTGCTGCGACCTAGTGTTTAACTTCCTATTTAACATTATTGCATCCCCCCCTTCTGCATTCCATTACAAACTTACGTGACTGACATACCTGTTATAGTGCTGAAGAGTTTCCTCAGAATAATGGAAAGGGTCAAGTTTGTGTAGTCACAGTCTGTCTTTGTGTAGATGGGTTCACACCTGTGTTACATAGGCAGCAGCATGCCTTTTGTAGGCAATGGTCATGAGCAGGTGATGGTCTGTGCATCAATTGGTGTCTCCCACTTGCTACTTGCATCCAGAGCAGCTGTGTTATCTTTTCATTAGCAAATGCCATAGCAACACAGTGCTATAATGAAGTCCTTCATGTGAGCCTTGCCCCTTTTCTTTCCTTGTGTGAAGGACATTATGGAGGTGTGGGGGGCTACAGCTTCACAGTTAGTAGGTGGAAATACCTCTCACGACAAGACATGTGGAGACAGTCCAACAACATGGGGGATAAAGCTACAGAATTGGGTACAGATTGTAAGCAAGTATTGCTGTTATACATATAGAGGATTGCTAGATTAACAGGATTTGTCTGGACATGCATTTTCTGCAAGGCTTGACATCTGACAGTGATTGGTCTCTGACATACCTTGCAACTGTCCCCATGTCCACAGACTGCCCAGAGGTTTGCCTGTTATTTTTGGTCTGTTCCTCTGACAGTATCTGTTTTGGAGAAGTCAGTAGGATAATGTGAGGATTGTAGTCAGTAAATGTTGACATCCATTAGTGTTTCAGACATCATATCCTTCAGGAATGTTATGTTACAACAAACCCTAAAACACCGGCAACTGTTTCGCCATTATGTGAGATATGTCCTTCTTTTCAGCCCCCTGCCCCCCAAGTATGTCATGCTTTGTTCAGATGTCTTGCAGTGAGAGGTTCAGAAGTATGGTATATTATTATTCACTGACTGCACTCCTGATATCATCCCAGTGACTTAGCAGACTCCTGGAAGTGGTATGCAGCAGTGGCCATAACTATGGTCCCACACCCTGGACATTCTGTGGAGAGTTGAGAAGGTGAGAGTTATGTATCTCTGGCCATTATTAACAGACTGCCAAGACTGTTTAGCAGTGTTGTGTGTAAATGTTTGTTAGGCTGAATTGGGAGAGTAGCAGATGTGAGTCTGATAGAACTTTTTCTTTCTAACTGTGCATGCTGCTGGTCTGTCAGGTGTATATATATTTGTAGGGGCAGACTGAGAAATGTTCAGTAACAACTCAGAATTCCCAGTAGACTGTGACTTGGGCCAATATATGTTGGTGTAGTGTGTGACTGGAAATCAGGATATGTTTGTTCAAATGGTCGTTCTACTCTAGAGTTCATTTGGGGTACTGGTATGTTGCTGTGACTGTGGTGGAAATTAACGTGGGTGGACATTTCCACACCAATATCTGCTTTTCTCTACAGTATTAGTATACCCTTCATACAGCTACTACACACACATTTCTTTACCTGTGAGACCTGTAGGGAAAATATCTGTTAACACTTTCTGACTTTCTACAAATATTCAGGATTATTTCTATTGTCTATATATGCACACATCACAGTACCACTCCCTAGATTTGAACCATGTTCGAGTGTGCTAAAATGAACAACAGTACTGTTTTCCATCACTCTGAACTACTGTGGAACTGTTGCTTTTTACTTGCCTTATTTCTGACTAATACTCTCTGGGTTGGACAGTCTGACCTTGTAATCCTGACATTCATACATGGCAGATAGTTATTGTACTGTGTATTACTCCTTTGAAATAGTACAATCTGGAAAGCAAAGATTAACACAAGACTGCAATGCATACTAGCTGTGTCCCAGAAAAGCCTGTTATTTCATGCTGTCAAAGCCATATTTGCTGAAAATAACCTGTGCACGTTCTATTTCTACAACAACATACCAGAGTAAACAGAACAGTTTGCTGTATATTCTTATTACAGTGAAATGACACTTTTATTAATGGGCATCATCCGGATAAGTATTAGTGTGACAAACATGTTTATTCATTAGACAAAGTACACAATATACCTAGTGGCAGTAAACAATGGACTCCTTCTACTTTATGGCACCATATACTGTAAGATAGATCTGTACTCACCAGCCTGTCGGTGCATCGTTGTCAGTCTGTCGGCATGGGTATCAATGTTCATAGCCCTCTCTTCTGCAGCTGTAGGGGTGAGAAACAAACATTATGCATACCTATCACATACTCAGGCTAGAGTTTGGTACAGCTATAGCTGGGATACTTACAAACTGCTGGAGTATGCTGGTCCTGAGCATCTTGGATCCATTGGGCCAAGAGCTCCACCTTCTTATGCTTTAGGTCGGCATAATGATGCCATACCTGCTCACCAGTTTGGGGGATTCCAGTGGCACTGGTGAAGTTGCACACCAGATGGTCCCAGGCCTCTACTTTGTACTAAGAGCCCTGGTACTGGCCCTGCAGCAGTCTGTTAGTATGGTGATCTATGAGGAGTCCAGCCATGGTCCTGGACTCCAGGATACCCCAGCGCTGCAACCGAAAGCACGCTCCGTCGCCAACACCAAACATGTTCCTGCAGAGATCAAACTACAATAGGTTATGGCTTTATTCTTGCCTGCACAGTTTAAATAAGGCCACATTCCCACCCTTTTCCATCATTGGACTATTTTGAAAATGCTGAGCACAGCTTAGCAACGCGCAAACCCGCTAAGGGGAGTTAAGCTGTGCTTAAAGGGCTAGATGCTGAGCAGTGCTTAGCGGTGTGCAATTTCTCTTAGCTGAGCTAACCACTGCTTAGAATTCATGTCTAAGCAATGCTTAACCTTTCTAAGCAGAGGTGAGCACTGCTTACAATTGTTCAGTTTTTATTTTAATAAAATATCAGGATTGTAGATTAATTCATCATTACTGACACGTTATTAAGTGTATATGATTTACTTTACATGACATCCCCTTTGTGCTTTCATTACATTACCTTGGGATGTGTCTATTCTGTATGGGACACTTGTGTATGCATGGGTGATTTCACATGTTATATGCACTCACACTTCCATTTTTGGACCTGCTACACTACCCTAGGTGAAAAATATTGCTTACTACATAATTTAACAACAAAAAATAATTTTAACAATGCTTTCTCATGTAAAAATAAAGTGCTAGTTTTGGCACTCGAACCATGAACACCTGCATGCAAAGCCTGGACTCTAACCACTACACTATCTCATCATAAGGTTTTCAGCTGTATATTTTTATTTGTTTCCTATGGGATGTTTAAGCAATGCTGAGCAGACAGCCCTAATATGTAAACCTGCTCAGCTACACTTAAACATATATTAGAATGTAAAAAACAAATTAGATTAATACACCCACTTTATTAACATGTATCTGTAGTCCTTGTCAGTCACAGTAAGGGAAAGTGTAAGGGAACACATATGGACAAATCCGTGGCAGATCACTCAGGGTTTATGTCAGGGGATAATGACAGAATGTGTGTTTCAGACTTCATACCCTTCAGAATATCCATGCACATGCTAAGCTAAACCGGTTATTCTATCAGCTTTCCAAGTTTGTAAGTGCAATATTTAAGAGGTATCCTTATTTTTTGCCTTTGTCCCCCCATTATTTATGGCTTTGTACAGCTTTCTTGCTCTAGGAAGTTGAGAGGTATGTGAGGTGGCATCTAGGCATTCTGCAGAAGCCTGTACAGTTGAGGGGTATGGCCATACAGCACTTTTACAATGGCAGACATTGGAGTTTCAGTCTTCATACCCTTTAGGAAGTCAGTGCTAATGCAAACCTTTTATTCTAGCAACTTTCCAGGTTTGTAAGTGTAATATTTTAAAAGTGTCCCTATTTTCTTGCCTTTGTCCCCCCATTATTTTATGGCTTTGTATGGCATTCTTGCTCTAGGAGATTGAGAGGTATGTGAGGCAGGCATCTGGGCATTCTGCATAAACCTGTACAGTGAAGGGTATGGCCATATGGCACTTTTGCAATGCAGGGGGTGTGTGACAGAACCTGTTACATACCCCCTGCATTGATGTCTTGCTCCTCTATCCATTTCAGTGTCCATGGACACTGAAATACTCATTTTATTTTATTACAGTGTCAGCTGACACTTAAATGCTTTTAGAAAGTGTTGTATGGCACTTTCTGAATTCAGGGGGCATGTTAGATGTGTGTGCACTATTTAAACACCTGTCCTGCACTCAGTAGTGTTCATGTCCATTTAGCCTTAGCAGCAGTGCACCTTCATGAATATGCAAGGTGTTCTGCTGTTAAAGCTATGGCTACATGGACATAATTTACTCCATGCAGGAATAGCACTATTCCTGCACAGAGTTTATTGAACCCAGGGGACTATTTCTACTGCTAGTGAATTTTAGTACCAACACACCTTATTCAGTCCTTTTCACTACTAGAGGATTACTATACCAACACACCTTATCCGTTTTTTTACTACTAGTGGATTATAGTATCAACACACCTCATACACTGCTTTCACTACTAGAGAATTATAGTACCAACACACATTATCCATTGTTTTCATTACTAGTGGATTATAGTTCTAAGACACCTTATACATTGTTTCTACTAGTAGTGGATTATAGTACCAATACACATATTTCATTGTTTCTATTACTAGTGGATTATAGTAGTATCACATCTCATCCATTGTTTTCACTGCAAGTGGATTATAATACAAACAAATCTTATAACATAGTTCTCAATCTCTTAGAGCAAGAAATCTGGACAAGGTTATAATTAAAAGTGGGACAAATGCCCAAAAAATAGGGACAAATTTTAAATATTGTTCCTACAAACTTAGAAAGGTAATAGAAAACCAGTCTTGGATTAGCATGACTTTTCCAAATGATATGAAGTCTGAAACTCAAATCTGTGTCATTGTTTTCTAACTTCAGTCTTTAATGATTTGTCACCCCATTTGCCAGAAAACCACAATTTTATGAAGCAATGGCCAAAAATATGAGACAAAAGTCTAGACATTCTGTGAAAATCTGTACAGTTGAGAAGTATGCTTATTCATAATTTCTATTGCTAGTAAATCACTGTAACAACGGACCTTATAAATTGCTTCTACTACTAGGGAATTCTGGTACAAACATATTTTATCCATTACTTTCTCTACTAGTGGATTATAGTACCAACATGCCATACTGATTCTTTTCTCTATTAGTGGATTATGGAACCAAAACACCTTATATATTGTTTATACTACTAGCGGATTAAAATACCATCACGCCTTATACATTCTTTCTACTACTAGTAGAGTATAGTACCAACACACCTTATCCATCATTTTCACTGCTCATGGATTATGGCACCAAAATGCTTCATACATTGTTTCTTCTACTAGTGAATTGTAGTACCAACACAACTTATACATTGCTTTTACTACTAGAGGGTTATAGTACCGACACAACTTACCTACTTACCTATTGGTTTTACTTCTGGTAGGCTATAATACCAACACAACATATCCATTGTTTTCACTACTAGTGGATTATGGTACTAAAGTGCCTTATACTTTGTTTATACTAGTAGTGGATTATAGTGCCAACACTCCTTATACATACTACTAGTGGATTATAATACCAGCACACTTTATCCACTGTTTTCACTAGTAGTGGATTATGGTACTAGAGTACCGTATTGTTTCTACTAGTAGTGAATTATAGTACCAACATACCTTATGCATTGTTTTCAATTCTAGTAGATTATAGTACCAAAACACCTTATCCATTTTTTCACTACTAGTGGAGTATAGTACCAGCCCACCTTATCCATTGTTTCCATTACTAGTGGATTATGATACCAAAACACATTATTCATTGTTTTCTCTACTAATGGGTATGACAACAAAACAAATTTTACATTGTTTCTACAAGAGAATTATACTACCAACATTGCATTGTTTCTACTACTAGTAGATTATAGTAGCAACCACTCCTTATTGATTGTTTTCAGTACTACTGAAGTATAGTACTATCACACAATATGTAATGTTTTCACTACTAGTGGATTATAGTACCAACACACCTTATACATTGTTTCTACTACTAGTGAATTATACTACAAACACACCTTATACATTGTTACCACTGCTAGTGGGCTATAGTACCAATGTATCTTATCCATTCTTCTCACTGCTAATGGATTATAGCACCAATGCACCTTATTCATTATTTTCCCTACTAGTGGATTATAGTACCAACACATCTTTTCTATTGTTTTCAAAACTAATTGATTATGTTACGAAAACAGCTTACACACTGTTTCTACTGCTAGTGAGTTTTAGTACCAACACACCTTATACATCATTTTTTCTACTACTGGATTACTATACCAACACACCCTATCCATTTTTTTCACTGTTAGTGGATTATATTTCCAACACACCTTACACATTGTTTCTGCTAGCAGTGGATTATAGTACCAATACACTTTATTCATGTTTTTCTATTACTTGTGGATTATAGTAGTACCTTATCTTATCCATTGTTTTCACTGCTAGTGGATTATAATACAAACACACCTTATAAAATACTTCTCAACCTCTTAGAGGAAGAAATCTGGACAAGGTTATAAATAAAAGTGGGACAAATGCCCAAACAAATAGGGACACATTTTAAATATTGCTTCTACAAAGTTAGAAAGTTGATAGAAAACAAGTTTTGCATAAGAATTAATTTTCTGGAGGGTATGAAGTCTGAAACTCAAACGTGTGTCGTTATTTTCTAACTTCAGTCTTTAACAATTTGCCACTCATTTGCCATAAAACCACAATTTTATGAAAAATGGACCAACAATATGAGACAAAAGTCTGGACATTCTGTGCATTTCTACTGCTAGTAAATTATAGTAACAGCACACCTTATACGTTGTTTCTACTACTAGTGGATTCTAGTACAAACACATCTTATCCATTGCTTTCTCTATTAGAGGATTATAGTACCAACACACCTTATTGATTGTTTTCCCTATTAGTGGATTATGGCACCATAACATCTTATACAGTGTTTATACTGTTAGTTGATTATAGTACCAACGCACCTTATACATCGTTTCTACAACTAGTGCATTATAGTACCAACACATCTTATTGATTGAGTTGACTACTTGTGGATTATAGTACCAACATACCTGATCCATTGCTCTCAATACTAGTGGATTATGGTACCAAAACACCATATACACTGTTTACACTGCTAGTGGATTATAGTACCAACAGACCCTATACATTGTTTCTACTATTAGTGAATTATACTACCAATACACTTTATCCATTGCTTTCACTACTAGTGGACTATAGTTACAACACATTGTATACACTGTTTTCACTGTTAGTGCATTATGGAACCAAAACATCGTAAATATTGTTTCTACTCCTATTGGATTATAGTACCAACACACCTGCTATATTGTTTTTACCAGTAGAGGATTATGGTGCCAAAACACCTTATACATTATTCCTGCTACCAGTGGATTCTAGTACCAACACACATTATGCATTTTCTACTACTACTATTAGATTATAGTACCAACCACTCCTTATCAATTATTTTCACTACTAGTGAACTATAGTGCTATCACACAATATACAATGTTTTCACTACTAGTTTATTATAGTATCAGCACACCTTATACATTGTTTCTACTACTAGTGGATTATATTACAAGCACACCTTATACATTGCTACTACTACTAGTGGATTATAGCAGCGATGTATCTTATCCATTGTTCTCACTGCTAATGGATTATAGCACAAACACACAGTTAATACATTGTTTTCCCTAGTAGTGGATTGTAGTATCAAAACACCATATAGGATTTTCTGCTACTAGTGGATTATAGTACCAACACACCTTATCCATTGTTTCCACTACTAGTGGATTATAGTAGTAACACACCTTATCCATTGTTTTCAGTACTAGTGCATTAGGGCAGTAAAATACCTTATATGTTGTTTGTACTACTACTACTGAATTATAGTACCAACACCCCTTATACATTGTTTCTACTACTAGTGGATTATAGTACAAAGACACTTTCTCCCTTGTTTTCACTACTAGTGGATTATAGCACCAACATACCTTATGCATTCTTTTTACTACTAGTGGATTATAGAACCCACACACCTAATCCATTGTTTTTCCTACTAGTGGATTATAGTAGCAAAACACCTTATCCATTGTTTTCCCTACTCATACAGTATGGCAGAAAAACAACTTATAGATTGTTTCTACTACTAGTAGATTATAGTACCAACATACCTTATACACTGAACTACTACTAATGGATTATATTATCAACACATCTTAACCATTCTTTTCTCTACTAGTGGATTATAGTACCAACAAACTATATCCATTGTTTCCACTAATAGTGGATTATGGTACCGAAACACCATATACAATGTTTCCACTCCTAGTGGTTTCTAGTACCAACACACCCAGGGCCTTGTTTCTACTTTTAGTGGATTATAGTTGCAACACACCTTATCCATTGTTTTCACTGCTAGTGGATTATAATTCCAGCATCCCTTTTACATTGTTTTTACCATTAGTGGAGTCTGGTACAAAAACATCTTATAGAGTGTTTCTACTCATAGTGGATTATATTACCAAACACCCTATGCACTGTTCTTACCACTAGTGGATTATAGTACTAACACACCTTATCTATTGTTTTCATTAGTAGTAGATTATGCTATGGAAACACCTTATACATTCTTTATACTACTAGTCAATTATAGTACCAACACATTTTATCCATTTTTTGTTTCTACTAGTGTATTATAGTATGAAAATACATTATCCAATGTTGTAACAACTAGTGGATTATAGTACCAACACACCTTATACATTATGTCTACTAATAGTGGGTGAGACTACCTACACACCTTATCCATTGTTTTCACTACTAGTGAATTATAGTACCAAGATACACTATCCATTGTTTTAGCTACTAGTGCATTATGGTACCAAAACACCTTATACATTGCTTCTACTGCTAGTGGTTTACAGTACCAACACATCTTATATATTATTTCTACTAATAGTGGATTATAGTGCCAGCATACCATATCCAATGTTTTCACTACTAGTGGATTATAGTACCAACACATCTTATCCATTATTTTTAGTATTAGTAGACTATTACTCTAAAAGACCCTATACAGTGTTTCTACTACTAATGGATAATAGTATCAACACACCTTATCCATTGTGTTCACTACTAGTGAATTATACTAGCATCACTCCTTATTCAATGATTTAATTACCAGTGCATTATTTTTACTAGTAGTGGATTTTGTTACCAAAAACACCTTATGCATTGTTTATACTACTAGAGAATAATAGTACCAAAACACATTATCCATTCTTTTCACTACTAGTGGTGATAGAATAAGCACTGCTTATCCATTGATTTTACTAATAGTGGAATACAGTACCAACACACATTTTCCTTTGTTTTCACTGCTAGCAGATTATGTTACCAAAACAATTTACATGTTGTTTCTACTACTAGTGAATTAAACTATGAGCACACCTTATCCATTGCTTTCACTGCTTGTGGATTATAGAACCAACACACCTCATCCATTGTTTTCCCTACTAGTCAATTATAGTACCAACATACCTTATCCGTTGTTTTCACTTCTAATGTATCATAGTACCAACATACCTGATACATTGTTTTCTCAACTAGTGGACTATAGTACTAACACACTTTATACGTTGTTTATAGTACTAGTGAATTATTCTACCAACACACATTATCAATTATTTTCACTACTACTGCATTATACTACCAACACACATTATACATTATTTTAATACTAGTGGATTATAGTACCAACACACCTTATACATTGTTTCTAATACTAGTGGATTATAGTACCAGCACACCTTATACATTGTTTCTACTACTGCTGGATTATAGTACCATCACTCATTATCCAATGTTTTTACTACTAGAGGATTATAGTGCCAACACACCTTATACATTGTTTCTACTTCTAGTGGATTACAGTACCAACAAACCTTATAAATTGTTTCTACTATTAGTGGATTACAGTACCAACACACCCTATACATTGTTTCTACTACTAGTGGATTATACTACCAACACAACTTATTCATTGTTTTCACTACTATTGTACTATAGTTCCAACACATCTTATACATTGTTTTCACTTTTAGTGCATTATGGTACCAAAACATCATAAACATTGTTTCTACTCCTAGTGGATTATAGTACCAACACACCTGATACATTGTTTTTGCCAGTAAGGGGTTATGGTGCCAAAACACCTTATACAGTGTTTCCACTACTAGGGAATTACAACTCCAGCACACCTTATCTATTTTTTCACTACTAGTGGATTATAGTACAAACACATCTCATCCATTGTTTTTACTACTAGTGGATTATGGTACTAAAGTTCCTTATACATTGCTTCTACTACTATGGGGTTACAGTACCAACACACCTTATACATTATTTATACTAACAATGGATTATAGTACCAATACACCATATCCATTGTTTTCACAACTACTGGATAATAGTACCAACACATCTTATCCATTGTTTTCTACTACTAGTGGATTATATCCACTGATTACGGCACCAGAACATCTCATACTTTGTTTCTACTACTACTGAATTTTAGTACCAACACCCCTTTTTTATTGTTTCTTCTACTAGTGGGTTATAGTAAAAACACACCTTATCTATTGTTTTCACTATTAGAGCATTATAGTACCAACAGACCTTATCTATTGTTTACTACTAGTGGATTATGGTACCAAAACACCTTATACATTGTTTCTGCTACTAGTGGATTATAGGTCCAACACACATTATACATTTTTTCTACTACTAGTGGATTATAGTATCAACGCATCTTATCCATTCTTCTCACTACTAATGGATCATAGCACCAACACACCTTATACATTGTTTTCCATGCTAGTGGATTATAGTGCCAACACATTTTATTCATTGATTTCAACAGTAATTGATTGTATTACCATAACACCTTACACATTATTTCTACTGCGACTGAGTTATAGTACCAACACACATTATACATCCTTTTCACTACTAGTGGATTACTATACCAACACAGCGTATCCATTTTTTTCACTACTAGTGGACTGTAGTATCAACACACCTCATACACTGTGTTCACTACTACTGAGTGAAATACACCATATCCATTGTTTTCACTACTAGTAGATTATTGTTCCAACACACCTTATACATTGTTTCTGCTAACAGTGGTTTACAATACCAATAAACTTTATTCTTTGTTTCTATTACTAGTGGATTATAATAGTATCACATCTTATCCATTGTTTTTACTGTTAGTAGATTATAGTACAAATACACCTTATGGCATACCTCTCAAACTCTCAGAGCAATAAATCTGGAGAAGGTTATAAATAAAATTGGAACAAATGCCCAAAAATAGGAATACATTTGAAATATCGCTCCAGCAAACTTAAAAACTTGATAGAAAACAAGTCTTGCATTAGCATGAATTTTCTGAAGGTTATGAAGTCTGAAACTGAAATGTCTGTCATTATTTTCTAACTTCTGTCTTTAATGAGTTGCCACTCATTTGCCAGAAAAACACTTATTTTTTTAAAAAATGAACCAAAATGAGGCAAAAGTCTGCACATTCTGTAAAAACCTGTATAGTTGAGAAGGATGCTTATTCATAATTTCTACTCCTAGTGAATTACAGTAACAATGCACCTTATACATTGTTTCTACTATTAGTGGATTTTAGTACAAACACTTCTTATCCATTACTTTCTCTTCTATTGGATTATAGTACCAAAACACCTTATTGATAGATTTCCCTAGTAGTGGATTATGGTACCAAAACACCGTATACAGTGTTTATACAACTAGTCGATTATAGTACCAATACACCTTATACTTTGTTTCTACAACTAGCGGATTACATTACCAACACACATTATTGATTGTAGTGACTACTAGTGGATTATAGTACCTACATACCTTATCCATTGCTCTCACTACTAGTGGACTATAGTTCTAACACATCTTATCCATTGTTTTCACTCTTAGTGCATTATGGTACCAAAACATCATAAACATTGTTTCTACTCCTAGTGGATTATAGTACCAACACACTTGATACATTGTTTTTACCAGTAGGGGATTATGGTGTGTAAACAATTTATTCAGTGTTTCTACTACTAGCAAATTATAGTACCAACACACCTTATTCATTTTTCAATACTAGTAGAATATTGTACAAACATATATTATCCAATGTTTTAACTTCTAGTGGATTACAGTATCACCACACCTTACACATTTTTTCTACTACTAGTGGATTATAGTACCAACACACCTTATACATTGATTGTATTCCTAGTGGATTATAGTATTAATACACCTTATCTATTGTTTTCACTACTAGTGGATGATAGTACCAACACATCTTACCCATTGTTTTCACTTCTAAAGGATCATGTCACTAAAACACCTTATACATTGTTTCTGTTACTACTGTGTTACAGTGCCAACACCCATTATACATTATGTCTACTAATAGTAGATTATAGTACCAACACACCTTATACATTGTTTTTACTACTAGTGGATAATAGTATCTACACACCTTATCAATTGTGTTCACTACTAGTGGATTATACAAGCATCACACCTTATCCAATGTTTTCTATACTAGTGGATTATAGTGCCAGCACACCTTATGCATTGTTTTCACTACTAGTCAATTATAGTACCAACATATCTTATCCGTTGTTTTCACTTCTAATGTATCATAGTACCAACATACCTGATACATTGTTTTCTCAACCAGTGTACTATGGTACTAACTCACTTTATACATTGTTTATAGTACTAGTGAATTATACTACCAACACACATTATCAATTCTTTTCACTACTACTGAATTATACTACCAACACACCTTATACATTGTTTCTAATACTAGTGGATTATAGTACCAGCACATCTTATACATTGTTTCTACTACTGCTGGAGTATAGTACCATCACTCATTATCCAATGGTTTTACTACTAGAGGATTATAGTACCAATGCATCTTATACATTGTTTCTACTATTAGTGGATTATAGTACCAACATACTCTATACATTGTTTCTACTACTAGTGGATTTTACTACCAACACAACTTATCCATCATTTTCACCAGTAGTGGATTATGCTACGGAAACACCTTATACATTCTTTCTACTACTAGTCAATTATAGTACCAACACAGTTTATCCATTTTTCCTCTACTAGTGCATTATAGTATAAAAATACTGCATCCAATGTTTTAACAACTAGTGGATTATAGTACCAATACACCTTATGCATTGTTTCTACTCCTAGTGGATGATAATACCTACACACCTTATCCATTGTTTTTACTACTAGTGAATTATAGTACCAAGACACGTTATCCATTCTTTTCATTACTAGTGCATTATGGTACCAAAACACCTTATACGTTGCTTCTACTACTAGAGGTTTACAGTACCAACACATCTTATACATTATTTCTGCTAATAGTGGATTATAGTACCAGCACAGCATATCCATTGTTTTCACTACTAGTGGATTATAGTACCATCACATCTTATCCATTATTTTGAGTACTAGTGGATTATGGCTCTAAAACACCCTATACATTGTTTCTACTACTAATGGATAATAGTATTAACACACCTTATCCATTGTGCTCACTACTAGTGGATTATACTCTCATCACACCTTATCCAATGTTTCACTGCCAGTGGTTTATAGTGCCAGCACACCTTATGCATTGTTTGCACTAGTAGTGGATTATGTTACCAAAACATGTTATACATTGTTTATACTACTAGAGAATAATAGTACCAAAACACATTATCCATTCTTTTCACTACTAGTGGATTATAGAACCAGCACTCCTTATCCATTGTTTTCACAACTGGTGGATTATAGTACCTACACACCTTATCCATTGTTTCTACTGCTAGTGGATTATAGTACTAACGCATGTTATCCATTAATTTTACTACTAGTGGATTACAGTATCAACATACATTATCCTTTGTTTTCACTACTAGCAGATTATGTTACCAAAACAACTTATATGTTGTTTCTACTACTAGTGAATTATACTATGAGCACACCTTATCCATTGTTTTCACTAGTAGTGGATTATAGAACCAACACACCTTATCAATTGTTTTCCCTCGTAGTCGATTATAGTACCAACATACCTTATCTGTTGTTTTCACTTCTAATGCATTATAGTACCAACACACCTGATACATTGTTTTCTCAACTAGTGGATTATAGTACTAATACACCTTATAGATTGTTTATAGTACTAGTGAATTATACTACCAACGCACATCAACCATTATTTTCAGTACTACTGGATTATACTACCAACACACCTTATACATTGTTTTTAATACTATTGGATTATAGTACCAACACACCTTATTTATTGTTTCTAATACTAGTGGATTATAGTACCAACACACCGTATACATTGTTTCTACTATGAGTGGATTATAGTACCAAGACCCCCTATACATTGTTTCTGCTATTAGTGGATTATACTACCAACACACCTTATCCATTGTTTTTCACTACTAGTCACTATATTTCCAACACTTCTTAGATATTGTTTTCACTTTTAGTGCATTATGGTACTAAAACATTGTAAACATTGTTTCTACTTCTAGTGGATTGTAATACCAACTAACCTGATACATAGTTTTTACCAGTAGGGGATTATGGCGCCAAAACACCTTATACAGTTTTTCTACTACTAGTGAATTATCGTACCAACACACCTTATCCATTTTTTCACTACTAGTGGAATATTGTACCAACATACCTTATCCAATGTTTATGTGCTAGTGGATTATAGTACCAACACACTTTATACATTGATCGTACTCCTAGTGGATTATAGTATCAACACTCCTTATCAATTGTTTTCACAACTAGTAGATGATAATAGCAACACATCTTATCCATTGCTTTCACAACTAGAGAATTATGGTACTAAAACACCTTATATGTTGTTTCTACTATACTGGATTGCAGTGCCAGCATACTTTAGACCTTATTTCTACTAATAGTGATTACAGTGCCAACACACCTTATTCATTGTTTTTACTTCTAGTGGATTATAGTACCAACACACCTTCTCCCTTCTTTTTACCAGGAGATTATTATGGTACCAAAGCACCTTATACAGTGTTTCTACTACTAGTGGATTATAGCACCAACACATCTTATCCATTTTTTCAGTACTAGTGGATTACAGTATGAACACATCTTATCCATTGTTTTCACTACTAATGGATTATGGTACTAACGTTCCTTATACATTGTTTCTGCTACTACTGGATTACAGTAACAACATACCTTATACATTATTTATCCTAATAGTGGATTATAGTACCAATACTCTATATCCATTGTTTTCACTACTAGTGGACAATAGTACCAACACAACTTATCCACTGTTTTCAATAGTAGCGGATTAGGGCACCAAAACATCTTATACTTTGTTTCTACTACTACTGAATGTTAGTACCAATGCCCCTTATTTATTGTTTCTACTACTAGTGGATTATAGTAAAAACACATGTTATCTATTGTTTTCACTATTAGTGGATTATAGTACCAACAGACCTTCTCTATTGTTTACTACTAGTGGATTATAGTACCAAAACACCTTATACACTTTTTCTGCTACTAGTGGATTATAGTGCCAACACACCTTATACATTTTTCTACTACTAGTGGATTATAGTATCAACACATCTTATCCATTCTTCTCACTACTAATGGATTATAGTGACAGCAAACCTTATACATTGTTTTCCATACTAGTGGATTATAGTACCAACACATTTTTCCATTGTTTTCAATAGTAATTGATTATGTTACCAAAACACCTTACACATTGTTTCTACTGCTATTGAGTTATAGTGCCAACACACCTTACACATCTTTTCACTACAAGAGGATTACTATACCAACACAGCGTATCCATTTTTTCACTACTAGTGGATTATAGTATCAACACACCTTATACACTGTTTTCACTACTATTGAATTATAGCACCAGCACACATTATCCATTGTTTTCACTAATAGTCGATTATAGTTCCAACACACCTTATACATTGTTTCTGCTAGCAGTGCTTTACAGTGCCAATAAACTTTATTCATTGTTTCTATTACTAGTGGATTATCGTAGTATCACATCTTATCCATTGTTTTCACTGCTAGTAGATTATAGTACAAACACACCTTATAGCATACCTCTCAACCTCTCAGAACAAGAAATCTGGACAAGGTTATAAATAAGTGTGGGACAAATGCCTAAAAATAGGGATACCTTTGAAATATTTCTCCTGCAAACTTAGAAAGTTGATAGAAAACAAGTCTTGCATTATCATGCATTTTCTGAAGGTTATGAAGTCAGAAACTCAAATGTCTGTCATTGTTTTATAATTTTAGTCTTTAATGAGTTGCCACTCATTTGCCAGAAAACCACAATTTTTTTAAAAACGGACCAAAAATGAGGCAAAAGTCTGCACATTCTGAGAAAATCTGTACAGCTGAGAAGTATGCTTATTCATAATTTCTACTGCTAGTGAATTACAGTAACAATGCACCTTACACATTGTTTCTACTATTAGTGGATTTTAGTACAAACACATCTTATCCCTTGTTTTCTCTACTAGCGGCTTATAGTACCAGCACACCTTATTGATTGTTTTCCCTACTAGTGGATTATGGCAACAAAACACCTTATACAGTGTTTATACAACTAGTTGATTATAGTACTAACACACCTAATACATTGTTTCTACAGCTAGTGGATTACAGTACCAACACACCTTATTGATTTTGTTGACTACTAGTGAATTATATTACCAAAGTACCTTATTCATTGCTCTCACTACTAATGGACTATAGTTCCAACACATCTTATCCATTGTTTTTACTCTTAATGCATTATTGTACCAAAACATCATAAACATTGTTTCTACTCCTAGTGGAATATAGTACCAACATATTCGATACATTCTTTTTCCAGTAGGGGATTATGGTGTGAAAACACCTTATACAGAGTTTCTACTACCAGGAAATTATAGTACCACCGCACCTTACACATTCTTTCTACTACTAGTGGATTATAGTACCAACACACCTTAGACATTGATTCTACTCCTAGTGGATTATAGTATCAACACACTTTATCTATTGTTTTCACTACTAGTGGATGATAGTACCAACATATCTTATCCATTGTTTTCAGTACTAGTGGATTATGGTACTAAAACACCTTATGCATTGTTTCTGCTATTACTGGGTTACAGTACCAACACACTTTATACATTATGTCTACTAATAGTGGAGTATAGTACCAACACACCTTATACATTGTGTTTCACTACTAGTGGATTATAGTACCAGCACACCTTATCCATTATTTTCACCAGTAGGGGATTATGGTACCAAAACAGCTTATACAGTGTTTCTACGACTAGTGGATTATAGTACCAACACATCTTATGCATTCTTTCACTACTAGTGGAATATTGTACCAACATACCTTATCCAATGTTTTAACTTCTAGTGGATTATAGTACCAACACACCTTACACATTCTTTCTACTAGTAGTAGATTAGTACCAACAAATGTTATATATTTCTTCTACTCCTAGTGGATTATAGTACCAACTCACCCCATTCATTGTTTTCACTACTAGTGAATTATAGTACCAACACATCTCATCCATCGTTTTCACTACTAATGGATTATGGTACCAAAACACCTTATACATTATTTGTACTAATAGTGGATCATATTATCAGCACACCTTATCCATTGTTTTCACTGGTAGTGAGTTATAGTACCAACACACCTTATCTATTGTTTTCACTACTAGTGTTTTATAGTACCAGCACTCCTTATCTATCGTTTTCACTACTAGTGTATTATGGCACCAAAACACCTTATACATTATTTCTACTACTAGTGGATTATAGTACCAGTACACCTTTTTCATTGTTTTCACAACTAGTGGATTATAGTAACAATACACCTTATCCATTGTTTTCACTACTAGGTCATTATAGTACCAACACACCTTATCCATTGTGTTCACTAGTAGTGGATTGTGTTACCAAAACACCTTATACATTGTTTCTACTACTAGTGAATTATAGCACCAAACCACCTTATGCATTGTTTTCACTATGAGTAGATTATAGTACCAACACATCTTATATATTTTTTTCACTGATAGTGGATTATATTAGTAACACACCTTATACTCTGCTTATACTGTTATTGAATTAGACTACCAACACAACTTATCCATTGCTTTCACTACTATTGGATTGTAGTGCCAAGACACCTTATACATTATTTCTACTACTAGTGGATTATAGTACCAATACACCATAAACATTGTTTCTACTATTATTATTCTAAGTTATTCTGTTATTTTGATATTTTTATACATTGATACTTAAGAGTTAGTATGTGCAATTATAACTGTGTCTATGTACTGGAGCTTTTCTCCTTGGGTCTCCACTGAAAATGGGCTTTGGCTCAGTTGGCCCAACCCGGTTAACAAATGTCAAATTAATAATGCATAAAGAAATACTACTTGAGGATTATAGTACCAACACACCTTATACATTGTTTCTACTACAAGTCCATGTACCATCCCAATTTATCCACTCTTTTCACTATGAGTGGTTTATAGCACCATCACACCTTATACATTGTTTCTACTATTAGTGGATTATAGTCCCAACACATCTTATCCATGGTTTTCACTATTATGCATTATACTACCAACACACCTTATACATTGTTTTCCCTACCAGTAGATTATGGTACTAAAAAAATTATATATTGTTTATACTACTAGGGGATTACAGCACCAACACACCTTACACATTGTACTACTACAGGTGAGTTATAGTGCCATTGCATCTTATCCACTGTGTTCTCGACTAATGGATTATAGTATCAACACACATTATCCAATGTTTTCCCTATTGATGGATTATGGCATTAAAAATCTTAAACATTGTTTCTACTACTAGTGGATTATAGTACCAGTACACCTTATATATTGCTTCTACTACTAGTAGATTATAGTGCCAACACACCTTACCCATTGTTTTCACTGCTAGTGGATTATAGTACCAACACATCATATCAACTGTTTTCACTATTAGTGGGTTATGCCACCAAATGCTGTATGCATTATTTCTACTACTAGTGGATTATAGTACCAGTGCATCTTATACATTGTTACTACTACTAATGGGTTACAGTACCAACACTCCTTATCCATTGTTTCTACTACTAGTGGATTTTAGTACCAATACACTTTCTCCATTATTTTCACTACTAGTGGATTATAGTACAAACACATTGTATCTATTGTTTTCACTACTAGTGGATTATGGCTCCAAAAATCTTATATATTGTTTCTACTACTAGAGGAGTATATTACCAACATACCTTATACATAGTTTCTACTACTAGTGGGTTATAGTCCCAAAACACCTTATCCTTTCTTTTCACTACTAGTGGATTATACTAACATCAAACCTCATCTATTATTTTCACTAGTAGTGGATTATGGTACCAAAACATCAAAACAGCTTATACATTGTTTCTACTACTACTGAATTATAATACCAACACAACTTAAACATTGTTTCTGTTACTAGTGGATTACAATACTAACACACTTTATACATTCCCCGGGATTCAATAAAGCAATTTTACCATGCCAGAATAGTGTAGCAGCTCCTGCACTGAATATGGCTGCTGAGAGATTCAGTAAACAAGGCTGAGGGTGTGCACAAGCCTGTCAGCACTATTCTGGCATGGACACTACTGAATAATGTTAATTACCTCATTTGCTGGTGAAAACCTTGCAAATGAGGTGAATTAGCTATTCAGTAAGCAGGCAGGCATCCATGCCAAAACAGTGTCCATTGCAGAAATTTATTAGGTCACTAACCGTATACATTTCTGCAAAAATCAAAATGAGGGCATGACAGCTCAAAATAAAGCAAGTATTATGATCATTAAGCAGGCCAATGGCCACAGATATGGCTATTGGCATGGAAAACAGTTACAAAATAATACAAATTAAGTTTTTTGGCCATTTTCAGCGATTTAAGCAAAGCACAGTGGCGTGCAAATGAGATTGTGCAGAAAATAAAAAAAAATTTTGAAAAGACTATTTTAAGTGACATCTGCATGTTGCCATTATAATGGGTAGCATGCAGAACTAAAACAATAACAGGTAACACTGGTTGCTAAGGAGAAAAGCTCTGGTATAGTGTTATTAGAAGGGACTAAGGGGTATGCCAATGAGCATAATTTACTGAATAGCAAAATGGGAGACAAATGTCTGGACGCAACTAACCATGTAGGAGGTATAAGGCAGTGGTGTAAGCAGGAGAAGCAGCTGACATTAAAAGGTGGTGTGTCATGCTTTGTGTAAGCACATTGGAGCTCCACAGCTTCCACTCTAACTTAGCTAAACACAACTAAGCAATGGGGTGTGTCTGAGGTTGTATTTATGTATTCCGTGAAATGAAGAGTGTGTTCACATCCAGGGGAGGGCCATTTCTGCTTAAAACTGTTTACTTTAGCTAAACGGGTTTGTGCTGCGTGCACTGGGTCTTAAAAAAATGGAAATAGCAGAACTGTTTACATTTGGGCAGCCGGTTTGCATGGCTTGACATGGGGCTTAAATGGGACGGAACTGGGAAGGGAAAAAAAATGAGAAATAGCAGAATAAAAGCAATCAAGTACAGATAATATAGCCGGCAGGTGGAATGTATCATAGTCAGCCAATCTTACAAGCAGCACCTGCAGCACAACTGCATAAACTATGCAAACATCTTTCACTCGGGTTTTTGCAACAAACTCTGCACCACTGGTGTACACATTCAAAGGAATATTAACCAACAAAAGGTTAAGGGCTGCTGTCACTTTGATATATCGGTATGTCCTAGAGGCTGAAGGTGGTGAGGAGAATAATGCTGGCAACTGCCCAAGAGTGAGGAGAAGGAGAAGAGTGTTCAGACCCACGGTAACCCACCAGGGGCTACATGATCTGGAGATAGTAGAGCGCTACAGGGTGGACAGGGACCTACTTCAGCAAATCTTTGAGCTGTGCCAGCCTCGCCTTAGACCCAGAGCCAACAGAGGGGAACCCATCCCAGTGGATACCAAGGTATGTGTAGCCTTAAGAATACTAGCTACAGGTACTTTCCAAAGACCTACTGGGGACATCATGGTGGTCTCACAGGCATCTGGTGGAGCCCTGCAGTACTCTCCAGCCACATGTGCACACATGCTCTTAGTATGTGCCATGCTACACAATATGATTCAGCAGAAACAGCTGCAGCAGGAACAGCACAGGGAAGCGCCACACAGCCCCCCACCATTGCCAAGGTCCCCACAGGCACAGAGGGACTCGGAGGAGGAACTCCCTCAACCAACACCTGTAGGCACATGGAGGCATGCACAGTATGCCCTGGCCTTGGCAAAGAGGTAATGCATAGCACACACACATGTTGATACTGTAGGGAACCAGGGACTGACACCTCTCTCTGACTCACACACACAGTAAAATGGATGCCACATATATCACACTACCTGTCCCTTACCATGTATAGGCAGTGTACTGCATGCATCTGACATAGGTAGCCCTCAAGCACTGTCTTCACAACTGCTGCAGGTACAGGATAAGTCAGTCTTCCTAACAATAAATGAATGGAGTAGTATGTTCTGGTAGCATATCTATAGTATCGCTGCATGCATGCAAGGGAATGGGGTGGCCTACTGGGATAGCAGCAGACAACTAACAGCTATGTGGGACACCATTAAATGTTTCCCAATACTGGCTTCCCCACACTATGCAGTAGTACTCAAGGTGAAAAATCCCACTGCAGTATATGTGGGGGGCAACTAACTGGAGGGGGCATAGGTCACAGGCATGGCTGTCAGTGTGGGTGTCTCATACTCACCCTTCAGCCTCACCCAGCAAGTCAGCTGTAGAAAACCATAAAGAAATTTCAGGTAAAGGCCCACAAATGGTGACAATGATGAAATACCCCCTACAGACTTACACAGTGATAGTACAGCAGGTCTTGCAGATGCAGTAAGACTCTGAAGGGTAAGAAGTCTTAAACTCAAATGTATGCCATTACAATCTGACCTGTGGTCTTTAGTGGTATGCCTCTACTCTCCAAGACAGGGTACAATACTATGCTGAATGGAACCAAAATGTAAAGCAATTATCAGCACAGTCTGTGCAAATGTGTACAGTTGACAGGTGTGCCCCCCCCACCCATATTCCATAGAAATCCAGTAACATGTATGTTTGTGTGTAAATAGCAGCAGAGCACACATTGCCAGGGCTGTCCCAATCAAACTGTTAACTTGTTGCATGTCCACAATAAGCAGGGGTCAATGAGCTATGTATATGTGTGGTTAATACTGTCAGGATGTGTTGTGTCATACTGGCCTAGGTAAAGTACTGTGGTTAACAGGGCCATGTTCCAAGAAATGCAGTGCCAACTATTCTGCATGTCAGCTACATCTACGGTAGGAGTTGTACACACTGTCCAGACATCAATATCTATTATTGCAGGAAAGCTGGATATGTCATGGATAGGGGGCCACACATGTGGACAGTACACAGCTTGGAGTAACCTACACAGTGCCTCTCATACCTCTCAACTGTACAGACCTATTGCACAATGTCCAAGGGTTTGCATCATATTTGTTGTCTGCATATCCTGAAATAGTGGTTGTCTGCCAATTCAGTGGCAAATCATGTAAGACTGAGGTCAGGAAATAGTGACAGATTGTAGTGTCAGACATCATACTCTATAGAAAAATGCATGCTAATGTAAAACCTATTATTCAATCACCTTTCTATGTTTGTAAGGCCAATACTGGAAAATGGTCTGTATATTTAGGCCTCTGTCCCCCAATAACTTATGGCTTTGTCCAAATGTCTGGCTCTCAGACGTTGAGAGGTATGATGTCTAGTAGGAGAGCAGGTACCTGAAGGTCAGTGTACTGCCAGTTTATAAAAGGTTGCCACCTTTCTGTGTCAGCAGTGACAACATGTCACTGGCCAACAGCCATACCCCTGGAATGTCACAGAAGGAGCACAAGTATGCCTTGTATATCTGTTCTGCTTGTCCTAACATTGCATTTGCCTTTCAACTATTTGCAAAATAAGAAAGGGTCATGTCAAACTAGCAATGGCAGACAGTGTGGAAGTAGATATCATACCCATAACAGCAAACAAGCAATTACCAAACTGGTCTCCCAACTGTCTATGTTTGGCAGAACATTATTAACACCCTGTCCCCATGTGTGGGCCTTTGTCTGACTGTCATATTTGGGCCTGTCCAGATGTTAGTCTGTGATGGTATGACAGCTAGGCCCACATGTAGCCTCATAATAAGATATAGCAATACAAACCATCTAAGGGCCACAGCAAATGGACTGATGCAATGATAGACAACCTACTTAATAGGTACACTCAGAGGTGTAAAGTCCGCAACCTTGTGTGTGATGTATCGGCATTTACCCCGCTCACATCAGAATTACAAATACATAACAGCAGCCACTGTGGCCAAAGCCTGTGAATGGGCTATAGAAGGACAAAGAGACGCACATAAGGGGAAGTGCAATCACTGGCTAGACAACTGGAGAAAGTGCACACCAGAACAAATTGTGCATTAACATAGGTGCCATGCAGTGTATGGATTCAGTAAAAATCACCTACAAATACACAACACACCATACTTTACAAGTCTACCCTATCTGTCAGCATAGACACCCAACAACCACCCCAGTTTAATAATGCTGAAATTCTTATCTCAAAACTACAAATTAACAAAAACAAAAATGTAAACATTGTATCTACATTCCCCCAGGGAGGAACACAGAAACCTTAGAAGACTTTTTATATTGGTTATACAATAACTACTCCCAAGAAACAATTGTTCTTGTGGATTTCAACATTGACTGGAACGCTTGCTCTTGTGAAACCCCCACAACCCACATAAACCTCCATGGATTTACTCAAATCATAACCTCCCCCACCAGGACAGGAAAACCCAATAGTAAGGAAAATACCCTAGACTGGATACTCATCAATACCCATCTTCAATCTTATAAATCAGGCACTTTGCCTGATGACCTAAGTGACCACTGTCTCACCTATGTAATCAAGCTCAAAGTAGACTGCTCCTACCAACCCACCTATAGAACATTAAGAAACAACAAGAATTTTATTCTCACCAAATTTCAAAATGAACTTAAGGCATGTAACTGGTCAGTACTAAAAAGTCTCCCCCTAGATGAAGCAGTAGCATACTTTAACACCAAATTCCTTGCTATTCTTAGCTCCCATGCTCCCAGGCCACTTTATTAGAACCAAGGTTAATATTGCACCATGGCTTTCTAAAGGTAACAAAACCAGAATTTCACTCAGAAGCAAAGCATGGGCCACCTACCAAAAAACAAAAGCCCTACTTGATCAACTAAGATTCAGACAGCTAAGGAATGAAACCAAAAAATCCATAACCTTAGACAAAAAGAACCACTACTACCATCTGCTGCAAAAACACCAAAACAAACCTCAAAAGTTCTGGGCAGGAATAAACAAACTACTCCACCCAGGCCAAACCGCCACTTCACCCCCCTCAGCTTCCCAACAAAAATTCCCAGTAGACATTGCTAATAACTTTAATAGCTTCTTCACAGAGACTATCCAGTCTGTAGCCAGCCAACTCTCTCCCAATGGCTCTAATTCTAATGTAGCCACACCCAGTACCCAAACATTCTTTACCTTCCAACCTGTTCCTACTCAACTTATTCATGCCCTACTATTCATGCTCTACGTAGAAACTAAGACCCACCACCCTGGCTGCCGACCTCCTCCCAGCAGACTATCTGAAAAAGGCTGCTGATACCGTAGCATACCCCATCTCAGTCTTGATCAACAGAGCTATATCTGAAGCTACTGTACCCACTATATAGAAAATCTCCCATGTCATACCTCTCCATAACCTCAAAAGTTCTGGGCAGGAATAAACAAACTACTCCACCCAGGCCAAACCGCCACTTCACCCCCCTCAGCTTCCCAACAAAAATTCCCAGTAGACATTGCTAATAACTTTAATAGCTTCCAAAAGGAGAGATATCTATACCCCCCAAAAGGAGAGATATCTATACCAAACGATTGCAGCCCCCCAAACATCTCCAGCGCCCAAGTGAGAACTGCTCTCTCCAAAGCAAAAAACACAGCATCCATGGGACCTGATGGTGTCCCCGGCTGTGTGCTCCATGAACTCAATGAGGAATTAAACCCACAGCTAGGACAGCTGTTTAATCAAAGTCTTACCTCTGGATACGCACTCCAGGAGTGGCGCACTGCAACTGTGGTACCACTTCACAAAGGCGGTGCCTCCACCGACCCTGGAAATTACCGGCCCATTAGCTTGACAAGCCTTATCTGCAAAGCCATGGAGAGGATCATAATGGACCTCATAAATAAAGACATAGGGAATTTGCAGACTTTGGATCCAACCCAGTTTGGCTTTGTCAAAGGCAGATCATGCCTTTTAAACTTGGTTGACTTTTTCAAACAGTCACCAAAGCCATTGATGAGGAAAGGCAGTCCATACAGCCTACCTCGATCTGGCTAAGGCCTTCGATACAATACCCCACTCGGGTATCATTGAAAAACTCATCAGCTTAAATGTCAACCCATACATCACAAGATGGGTTGCAAACTGGCTGAGTGACAGAACCCACAGGGTCAGAGTTGCTGGTGCCATGTCAGACTCAAAGCCTGTCACAAGTGGTGTCCCACAGGGCTCAGTCCTGGGCCAACTCTTGTTTGGCATCTACTTTTCCGAAGTACAAGCAAACACAGGAGGGTTATGGCTGACAAAGTTTGCAGATGACTGCAAACTGGGCGCCATAGTAGAAAACACATCTGACACAGATATCCTTCAGAAGGGTCTCACAGAAACGGATAACTGGTGCCAGAGCCACGGCCTAAAGTTAAATGCCAAAAAATGCATAGTCATACCCTTCGGGAAAAACAAGGTTACCCCTAGCTACCAAATAGGTGGCAATCCACTGAGCACAGAAGAAGTTATCAGGCACCTGGGGACCCAGGTTGATAGTAGTCTGTCATTCGACACCCATGTAGCTAAAGTAGTTAGGAAGACCTTCTACATTGCCCACCTTATCATGAAGGGATTCTCATCTAGATCAAGGGAGGTCATAGTCTCCCTTTACTCATCACTCATCAGACCAATGATTGAGTACAATGCCCCATTCGGAATGTAGCTGACCCGACACTTGCAGCAGCTGGAGAGGCCACAAAATTCCTCACCAAAAGGATAAAGGGTCACAAAAATCTGTCCTATGCTGCCCGACTGAAAGAACTCCAGCTCTATTCAGACGCCTACCGCTTGCTCAGAGGTGACCTTTGCCTAACATACAAGGCCATGTCAAACCCAGATTTGATGAATATGCTTCACCTCCAAAAATCTAGATCCATCAGGGCCACAAGGGCGGAGACTTAAACCTTGACACGGCTATTAATAGGACGTGCTGGAGGGATAGATTCATCACCCAAAGACTCCCTATGCTGTGGAACAAAATCCCGGTACATGTGAGGCAGAGCACCTCGCTGGCCTTGTTCAAGAGAAATCTTGACCAATGGATGGGAGATCACAGATATACCCCAGGGATTACCTCAGTGTCACTGCTCGACAGAGGCACAGGAAAATAATGGGTATAGTTCCCCATACTAAAGGGGTGGCATAAGCCACAAAACGATGGGCTAGGCTTGTAAATGCCCTCGGGCAGATAGCCTAGTATGAACCTATGAACCATAAAGGAGGCAGTTCCACTGAACTGTCAAACTTTAGACCCATAGCTATTCTGTCACCTCTAGCTAAAATTATGGAGAAGTGTGTACACATACAGCTCATGCACTACCTCACACAGAACAAGCTGTTGTCCAACTTTCAACATGGTTTTAAGCCACACCACAGTACTACTTCTGCCCTCCTCTCTTTCTCTAATGTCATTAACCACAACCACAATAATAACAAACTATTCTCAGCACTCTTTCTAGATCTCTCCAAGGCTTTTGACATGGTTGACCACAGAATGCTTATAAATACCTTAAAGGCCTTTTCCTTAAACAACTATGCACTCCAATAGTTTCAATCCTACCTACAGGTAGTCCTATGGCAAGACAAGCTATCATCTCTCCTACCCATCACATTAGGAGTCCCCCAGGGCTCAATACTAGGACCCTTTTTTCTCCATCTTTATCAACAACCTTCATTCAGTCATCCCAGTTGCTACCTGCATTCAATATGCAGATGACTCCACCTTGATTTGTTCTGACACCTCACCAGCTACTTTATTCACATTAACCCAAAATACCTTTAATACAGTGGAAAAATGTATTTCCAATCAACATCTAATCCTAAACCCACACAAAACTAAGTTGGTCTTCTCCCCCACATGCAGGACCCCCTGCCATCCTTCAACATAACTGCTAACAATGGCACTATCATCTACCCAGAAGCCCAAACTAAACCATTGGGTGTTACAGTTGATAACAACCTGAAGTTTTATGTGCATATCAATCAAACTATCAAAACCATTAATAAAAAACTTGGCTCTCTTTACAGAATTAAACCTTTCCTTACCCCATTTGCTAGAACTGCAATTGCCCGTTCCCATCTGCAATCAACTCTTCTCTACGCCTCACCTCTATTCTCCAACTTAAACAAAACAGATCTTAATAAACTATCATCCTGCTATAACCACATTGCCAGATTTGCTACTGGCACAGCCTACCGGACACATCACTGTCACAACCTAAATCACCTATGATGGCTTGAACTGCCAAGCCTACTGCAGTTCAACCAGCTAATAGTGTCACATAAAGTTCTTTACCAACCAGAAAATACACCTGCACTAAAAAATATTATCAGCCCCTACACCAGCACCCGGCCACTGCGATCATCCACTAGACTCCTAGTTCAAATATACAAATCCAACTACTCAGCTGGCGACTCTCTGTTTGCCAACTCTTTTGGAAAAATATGGAACAGACTCCCAGCTGACTTGATCCTAGAACCCTCACTAATTCAATTCAAAAACAAACTCAAGAAATACTTCAAAACTAATTTGTTATGTCCTTGCACTAACCCCGACTAGTGACCTCTCTATTTCTTAGGTGTCTTACCTTCAACTACTTCTAACTTTTTTCTACCACTCCATTTCAGGAAGGGTCAATTCTATAACTAATGCTCAGTGTATTTTATACCTGAATGTAATGTTATGTATGTTTAACTTTGAAAATAATGTTATGTTTTGTAAAGTGTTTTATAATAAGTTAGTACTATATGTGATAAATGCTGGTATTGCTTATGACTGTAATCTGCTTGAAGCTAGCATTTACTAAATGTTCAATGTGTATTATTATCTTGGAGCTTTTCTCCCCGGGCCTCCACTGAAAATGGACATGTATCCAGTCAGACTATCCTGATCAACAAATGTAAAATAAAAATAAATAAATGAAATATAAGTGGAGGTCTGCAACAAAACAAAAACCCAAACAATGGACACCTCAGTGGCAAAATCACATAAGAACTCCACAAGCCTACACACTACAGACCATGTAGACTCCACACACCAGAGTCTTGCAAACAGTAAGGCCTTACCCTAAACACCTACCCTACACAGATAGGCTAACAGCACTGTCCCTCTACCCTGTGCCATAAAGACTCTGCTGAGGTGACCCCTGTGTGGCATACAAAGCATTTCAGACTCTGCCTTGATGAGACTGTTGCCATCTGGAACTCAAGGCCCACTCCATCAACCTATAGGTGCAGCATCAACCTGGGCTGTGATATCAGTATGGCTTGTTGGTGTGACAGATATGTGTACCACACACTCCCCCATCTATGGAATGCACTCCATGTCAACAGGAAACTAAGTGCCTCAATACCCCTAATGATGTGCTCCCTGTATAGGTGCATGGGAAACACAAAATACAGTCCTGTGATTCCACCTGTGTCCCTGCTGGACAAGGACTCTGACTCCTGACATGTCATAACAGGGACTACACTCTCATCTGCGTGGGTTATAAGGACTTCAGGGCCAATACCCTACTAACATCATAGCAACCTATCAACCTATAAATAACTGTCTGTCAGTGGTTCATCACATTACTCTGTACTGCTCTGCCACTGATATATATGCAAGTCACAGCGCTATGTGGAATATACTACACATATAATGGACATTTCTGCACAGTAGAATGCACTCTGTATCCACACCCATACCGCTCAACCTCTGACAGCAAGACATCTGGGCAAGGTCATAAATAAAAGTGGGACAAAGGTCCAATGATAGGCACATGTTGTAAAGATTTCCCTTACATACTGAGAGAGTTGGTAGAATAACGGGTTTTGCAGTAGAAGGAATTATCTGAAGGTTATGAAGTCTGAAGCATTAATGTCTGCATTACTGTGTAACGTCAATCTTCAATTATATGCTGCTAACTTGACATAAAAACACACATTTATGTATAATGGACAAAACTTCTAGACAAACACCTAGACAATCATCCAACAAATGTACAGTTGATAGGTATGGCCACCACACCAGGATATGATTATTCAGCTTAAATGAATACCACACAAGAAGGAGATCTTCAGCCAGTATATCACCAAGTTGCTGGACTGTTTACACAGCTTCATCAGTCAACCGGCTGTAGCCACACCTGTCAACTGGCCTTTTTGGGTAAGAATGTATTTAATCGGGTTCATAATATTGGTCTGTCCGTCATACACCTTGTATTCCTCTGGTAAAGTATTGTGATTATCTCAGGATGTTTGTCACTAGGTAATGACACATTTCATTCTAGTGTCAGACCAGATATGTTTGAAAATGTCTGCTAAAACAAACCCAGTACCTCTAGGAAAGTCCTGTTTAGTTTTGAGAGGTATGTCAGTAGCACACAAAATCCCAGACTATAGCACAACTGTCTCCAGAATGGAGTCCCACTTTCACTAGAGAAGGTCATACTGGGCATGTTCCTACACTCAGAGAATCACAGACCATGTCAGAACCCACATCAGACTATATAACTGTATTGTGCATATATGTCTTTGCATACAGACAGCTATGTACACCTTACCTGTCCGTACATGCACCCATCAGACAAGATTACCCTCATCTAGCTGTAGGTGGCTCATATGTGATATATCTGCATGTGATACACAGACATATATATATGGGTAACATATAACAATATGTCAAGCATGCACACGCATAGACGTGGGGAAGACAGAGACAGACAGTGATAGAGAGACAGCGACACACAGGGGGACACACACAGAGTGAGTCATACACAGGGATACCCTGAATGGCATAGAGTGATGTCCTGATGCAGACATTGGCATACCTGTCATAACCAGTCGCACGTGCCAGCATGAAGATGAACTCCATTGTGTAATAGTACTGATGTGTGTGTGTGTGTGTGTGTGTGTGTGTGTGTGTGTGTGTGTGTGTGTGTGTGTGTGTGTGTGTGTGTGAGTGTCTGTAGGCTTAAGTATTAGGTGGCTGTTCCCACTCAGTACACTTCCCGATAACTGTGTAACACTATAGTACAAATAATTAGATAGGTAGGGGTTATAATCTCAATCTGGGCAAATGTAAGTGTGTGTGTTTGTTTGCAGGTGAAACTGTTTTAGGCCATTTCCATCCAGTACACTTCCAAGTGCCCTAGCTTAGCAGTCCCACTGATGTCATTACCCTCAGAAGTACCTATGCACAGCCCCAGCCCTATAAGCTCCGTGGCACGTGCAATAACAATTTATCAGTGTAGTGCAAATAACTTGAGGGATAGGGGTTCCATTCCCAGGTCTGGCAAATGTGTGTGTCTAAGTGTGTGTACAAGTGTTTGTGTGTATGTTTTTCGGATGAAGTATTTTGAGAACTTTCCCACCCAGTACACTTCCAGTGCCCTAATTTAGCAGTCCTGCTGATGTCATTCACCTTAGAAGTACCTTTGGACACTTAACCCTGTAAGCTCCATGGCACATGCAGTAACTCCATAACACTCCAGTACAAATAACTAGCTATGCAGGGGTTCTATTCCCAGTTCCAGCAAATGTGTTTGTGTGGGTATTGTGAAGATATGTGAAGTCTGCCAGCCTAGCTAGATAGAATTTTGTAGATAATTCTGTCATTTGTAAATGTTAATATAAGCCATTTGCTTGGTCTCTTAAATGGAAGATAACGGTGTTAAATGTGGAACTGCAAAAATGTAACAACAGTGCACTCCGCTGTAGGGAAGCTGATAAGTCAAGCACTGTACAATTGTTTGATCACAAAACCCACAACCAAGATGTATGGATGAAGGAATTATTGTTTTTGTTTTGAGACTAGAGTTAATTGCTAGAATTTGCATGTATAATGTCTTTTATTGCTGTAGCTTCCTGACCAGGTGCAAGATCAAAAGTGCTGTTACACTCTGAGCTTCTGTTAGCCTGGAAAACAGAAATTATGTAATCTGAAATGAGTCAGTGGTGCTGTGTTATCAATTTAAGGACAGAGAGACTCAGAACATTTTTGCATTTGTCTTGAGAACATCCAACATCACCAGCACTCTGCCTATGCTCTATATGTAAGTTTATTTTAGAACTGTGTTTTCTCTTAGATATAGCTAGGAAACAGGAAGATTAAATTTGTCTTTTTTTTTCTGTATTGATGTCAGAACTTTTCTACCGTATTATTTTAAGTATTTCTGTGTGATCTCTGAACTCTTGACTAGCACTGTGTAGTAAGAAGTGTTGCCTTTTGTTTTTATTATGTATTATTAAATATTTTTAAACCTTTCAACTGTAGCTGTTTCGTGTATAGATAATTTAAACTCTAGAGTACACTGCGTGTATATAGTGATACTGTCCAAGTCACTCCAATAAGCTTTGCTGTTCAGTCACACTTACCATTTGGATAATAATATTGCACAGTAATAATTGGGCACCCATTGTTAATGGCCTTTATAGTAGCTGATATTAGTGATTGGTGGCAGCAATTTCTTCCTTATAGCCTGGCAGAGAAGGGGGCATATCTGGAGAACCTGTGCCAGCCTTCCCCAGGAGTGTCTGTGTGTTTGTATATAACTCATATCTCAAACTGTGTGAGTGCCAGCTACTTGGGCAGAGACACAAAGCACTGGTTTGTCAGAGAGGGTGCTGGAGGTTTTAGCTTGACCACTAGGCTGAGATCTGGACCCTATAGCTGTGTCAGTGAGGATTCTTATTGGGGATCTGGAGACAAAGGGAGAAACCAGCCCCAGACTGACTGTGATCTCTGTGTCTCTTAAGGGAAATTGTACTTTACTGTGTGTGCATTTGTTGTTCTCCCCATTGTGGATGCCCCTCACTGGTGTTACTGGTGAGTATTGAGGCTCCTTGATTGCTGGCCCAGTGAATGGGCATCACATATTAATTGTTTGGCAGTGGTGTGGATAGTGAATTCTTGTAGCTTGTGTACAGTGATCACTGAAGGTTTTTTTGTACTCTAAATCAACCATACAGTGAATACTCAGAGTTCATATCACAATTGTTTTATTCCTTTTGTTAGCATAGTTAGTCAGGGAGAGTAGGCAAGCATGTCAGCAGAGCAGTATGGAAAGCTGACAAGGAATCAGTTGGCTGAGATGTGCCAGGCTAAATGACTGGTGCAGGGAAACCATACTAAGGCAGACATGACTGCAGCTTTTATCACAGCTGCATCAGAAAACAGCAACCAGGAGGACAATCAAACTGGCCGTGGAGAGATAAAACACTCAGAGAATGGACAGCTCAACCTTTCTGCAGAGGACTTAAACAATCCATCTGGAGCTAATGAGACTTGAGTTGGAGGCCATACTTTTGGAAAAAGAAGAAGCAGAGAGACTGAGACATCTACAGGCTGAGGAGAATGAGAAACTGCTATGCCTGGAAGATGAGGAGAAGGAAAGGCAGAGGCAGCATAAAAAGGAGATGCTGACTCTTCACCAGAGTCATGGAGATAATGGGGAAGGGAGTAACTTGAGCCAGAAGCAAAAAAGATTAGTAAACTTCTTTTGCATTTTAAAGAAGGGGATGATTTGGATAGTTTCATGCATATGTTTGAGAGGGTATGTAAACAGTATGATATTGACCAAAGGCTCTGGGTACAGTTCTTGATGCCCTTACTTCATGGTAAAGCTGTAACTGTGTTGTCTAAAATGTCTGATGTTCACTGTTTTAGTTATACTGCTGTTAAGAACTGTTTGTTAGAATTGTTTAAGGTAACACCTGAAACATATAGGAAAATGTTTTGTGAGCACAAATGCAAGGTAGATGAAAGTGTGTGTGAATATGTTGCTGAACTGAGCACTTATTTTCAAAGGTGGGCAAGTGGATGTCAGGTCACCACTTTTGAAGGGCTGGCAGACCTTTAGGTGAGGGAACAAGCCCATAGCACTTTGCCTGAGGACATGAGGATTTGGTTAGCTGATAGACAATGTGCTACTTCAGAGGAGTTTGGGAAGAAGGGAGACCTATACCTAGCCAAAAGGGCATCCCTGCACAGGAAAGGAACCCCCAGTACTGATCATAGGTCTAAAGAAACCCATGGTGGGCAGTCCAGACTGCCCCAACAGAATCTGCCAGTAGAAGGGGAAGCCACTAGTCCAGGTACATGTCCAGGACCTAGAGTTAAATGTTTTGAATGCAACCAGTGGTGCCATCTGGCATACAGATGTCCATGGAGGCAAGGTGGAGAACAAAAGGTGAGAGAGCCAGTAAGTGGGAAAGGCAAAATGCCAGTAGTAAGTTGTCTTGAGAAAACAGGGGTACTAAACTACCATCCTGCAGATGTCCTGAGAGAGAAGGATTTGGATGAGGCATTACCATGTGCTTATTCAGTTACACACAGTGAAGCTAGGAGACAAACATGTGGGTCTGGTAGCCTGGAGGAGACCCAGACAGACTGCATACTTGCAGCCAGGACTGCTGAGTTAGTTACTTCAGGAAGAGAGTTACTCTGTAGCAGTGAGACTGAATGTGAGCCACAGCTGCTTGTGGGTACTGATGGTTCCTTGGACAGAGTAACTGCAAAGGTAGAGTTGAGTTACCCAGGCTGACAGTGAGGCACCACTGTCAGAGGATGCCAGACTTCCTGTGGAAGGGGAGCTGGGAAGGGTTGCAAAAAGTGAGCTGAGACAGTCTCAGCTCTCTGACTCTACATTGCAAGGCCTGAGGCAGGTAGCTAGTGAGGGACTTGATTCTCAAAGGGAGGGGGAATCTGTATACTGGGACAAAGGGTTACTGTATAGAAAGTGGGCCCCAGAGGGAGGGCTAGAATGTGAGAGGGTACAGCAGATCAAGAGGATGGCATAATGGTTAAGGTGTTTACCTTACAGATGCAAGGTGCAAGGTTTGTTTCTCACATGGGGTAATTGGCTAGGCTTGAAATGACTCACAAGGGCAGTTAGCCTAGTTCTAACATATGAACCTATGAACCTATACACTTTGTAGTTTTCAGGGAGCCAAATTGTAACTTATCTAATCTGTTAATTAGACTGCTTAATTGGTTAAGGGCAAGGCAAAATAGCAATGGTAACAGACTCACACTGGAATATTTCCCTTTGAATTTTTGGGTGGGAGGTTGGCATAATGGTTAAGGTGTTCACCTTACAAACACAAGGTCCAGGGTTTGATTCTCAGATGGGGTAAATGGATAGGCTTAAAATGGCCCACAAAGGCAGTTAGCCTAATACTAACATATGAACATATGAACCTATGAGCAGTTGGGAGTACCTAGAGTCTACCGTCTGGAGCGTCTAGCCATAGCCCATGATATTCCCTTTGCAGGTCATATGGGAATAAAACATACAAAGAGACATAGTATGCAGAACTTCTATTGGCCTGGAATTTCCAGAGATGTAACAGGGTACTGCAGGACCTGTGAGCTGTGCCAAAAGGTAGGCAAGGCAGGAGACAAGGTGAGAGGTCCTTTGATGCCCTTGCCTGTGATTGAGGAGCCATTTCAGAGGGTAGCTATGGATATTGTGGGGCCTCTGAGTACCCAAGTTCCACAGTGAAAATGTATATCCTAGTGGTAGTATATTATGCTACAAGATACTCCGAGGCAGTGGTTTTGTCCTCTATTGAGACAGAAAAGGTGGGAAATGCTTTGTTTGAGATTTTCAGCAGGGTAGGTTTCCCAAAAGAAATACTGACTGACAGAGGTGCCAATTTCATGTCAGACCTGCTGGCTTGTCTGTGGAAGTACTGTTGGATGAAGCACCTGAAGACCACCCCTACCATCCCCAGACTAATGGTCTTGTTGAGAGGTTAAACTCTACACTCAAGTCCATGCTAGGGACATTTACAGACCAATTTAAGAGGGAGTGGGACAAATATTTGCCCCATCTGCTGTTTGCCTACAGAGAGGTTCCCCAGGAATCTATAGGTTTTTCACCCTTTGAATTGCTGTATGGGCATAGGGTCCCCTCACCCTGTGCCCATACAGCAACTCATAGGTTTTTCACCCTTTGAGTTGCTGTATGGGCATAGAGTGAGGGGACCTCTAGATTTAATTTGTGATGAGTGGGAAGGTTAGTTTGAACCTCACAAGGAGTCTGTTGTGGCATATGTCCTAAACCTCATGACAAGGTTCAGGGAACTCATAGGTTTGGCACAGGAGAACCTGGCAGAAGCCCAGTATCATACAAAGGTATGGTATGACAGGAATGCTCAAGCTAGAGAGTATGCTGCAGGACAGCAGGTAATGGTTCTCATTCCTGTCAGATACAACAAGCTGCAAGCAGCGTGGGAGGGACCCTACAAGGTTGCAAGAACAGTAAGCGATGTTAACTACATGGTAGAACTGCTAGGCAGGAGGCAGGAACACAAATTGTACCATGTTAACATGATAAAACCTTACTATAATAGGGACGCCTTTGTGCTGAGTATTTGTCATAGTTTGCAGGAGGGGTCTGAGGGAGATCTGGTGACTGATCTCATCAGTGAGGCTCAGACAGACACCTCAGTGGAAGGGGTAGCAATGTCCCAGCAGCTATCTCCTACCTAAGTTTGAAAAATCTGAGCACTGTTACAGGAGTTTAGGGACATGTTCACAGGGAAACCAAAGTGCACCCATCTGATGCAGCACCAGGTGGATACATAACCCCGAATGTCTATTAGGCAGTCTCCCTATAGGGTGGCTGAGAGAGTCCAACAGATTCTGAGGGATGAGATACAGGAAATGTTGGAACTATGGGTAATTCAATAGTCCAACAATCCCTGGGCCTCCCCAGTGCTGCTGGTGCCAAAGGAGGATGGCAGCAGCAGTTTCTGTGTAGACTACAGGAAATTAAATAGTCACACAGAGTCAGATGCCTACCCCATGCCTAGGACAGATGAGGCCCTAGAGCAGCTGGGTGGGGCTAAGTACCTTACAACCATTGATCTTACCAAGGGTTATTGGCAGGTGCTCTTGACTCCTAGTGCTAGAAAGAAGTCAGCCTTTGTGACACATTTTGGCTTGTATGAGTTTGGGATGAAAAATAACCCAGCAACTTTCCAGAGGCTGGTAGATCATATCGTATGAGGAGCAGGAGGGTTTGCCATTGCTTATCTAGGTGATATTACCATCTACAGCCATTCCTGGCAACAGCAACATCAACATGTCAGGGAGGTGCTGGGCAGACTACAGAGGGCAGGGTTGACCATTAAGCCAAGCAAATGTCAGGTAGGTATGGCAGAGGTCTCCTACCTGGGACATAGAGTGGGGAGTGGTAAAATCAGGCCAGGACCTGCCAAAGTAGGAGCCATTCAGGCATGGTCTGCACCTGTTACCAAATAGCAGGTGAGGGCATTCTTAGGGAGAGCAGGGTACTACAGAAAGTTCCTCCACAGTTATATTATCATAGCTGCTCCCCTCACAGACCTGACAATTAAAACAGGCCTGATAAGGTAGTGTGGACCCCAGCATGTGAGCAGGCATTACAGATGCTTAGAGAAGCTTTGGGAGGACCCCCTGTGTTAGCCAGTCCAGACTACAGTAAATAATCTGTTGTGCAGGTAGATGCTTTGAACCATGGGGTGGGGGCTGTACTTAGCCAGATTTCTTCAGAGGGAGAAGAGCACCCAGTGGTTTATCTCAGTTGTAAGCTCCAACCCAGGGAGGAATGCTATGCAGATGTAAAAAAGGAATGTCTAGTCATAGTGTGGGCACTGCAGAAACTTCAGCCTTATCTATATGGAAGAAAATTCACTGTAGTTACAGACCACAATCCCATAGCATGGTTACACAGAGTTGCCAGCAAAATTGCAAGTTGCTAAGATGGAGCCCAGGTTGCAAGCATATGATA